>NW_026576030.1:0-15586 GCF_028641065.1 Leucoraja erinaceus | reverse complement strand
GATGCTAAATGCATTTCGTTCTCTGTACTGTACACTGACAATGACATTAAAATTGAATATGAATATGAATTGAACATCCACCATTAGATTACTTCCTGACTGCTGTACCTGTATAGCAACTTTCAAGGACCTGTGTACAAGGACGGCTAGGTCTCGGCACTCCCACGTGCCTAAACTAACCCCATTGAGATAATAAATCTCCCCTTGTTTTTTGCCGCCAAAGTGGATAACCTCACTATGTTATCTAATGTGTCCTACTGCCAGCTCTCTATTTGAAAGTATCCGAGAACAAGCCCCACCGCCCTCTGAGGCAGAGAATGCACAGACTCACACTCTCTGTGAGAAAACACCGTGACAATAAACTAAACGTAATCGGACGGTGAGGGTAACGTTGGGCTACGAAGGCATGTTCCACGTCTGTCACGTATCCTATGGCGCTATACCCCGCCAATACTGTGTCTTACTCTGTGCTGACCTGTTGTACTTGAGTTGACCTGACGGCGTTAATGGATATTATTGACCATTGTTCTTCTCCTTGTCGAGTCACATGATTCCAAAGTCCGTTCGGCCAGGCCAGCAGGAGAGCTAAACGCAGTTCTCGGCATCTGCCACACCATGGTGTCCGCCTTTGTGGCTTTCTTCAAGTGCAAGTGTGTGTTAGCTGTGATGAGGGCAGTGTTAGCTGTGCGGAGGGATGAATAGGATGGAGGACTGCAGGGGATTGGAAGGCTGGGGAGCGGAAATGTTGCAGATGCAGTATAATGTGGATAGTGTGAGGTACACTTTGGGGGCAAAACGGGAAACATAGAAAATAGAAATTAGGTGCAGGAGAAGTAGGGCATTCGCCTGCGAGCTGCACCAGCATCAATATGATCATGGTGATCAGCCAAAGAAGTATCACGTAATGACTTCTCTCAATACCCCTCTGATTCCCTTAGCCACAAGGGGCCACATCTAACTCCCCTCTAAATTATAGCCAATGAACTGCCTCAACTACCCTTTGTGGCAGAGGAGTTCCAGGGAAAGCAGACGATTATCTAAAATGGTGGCCGATGGGGAAGGGAGATGCAGCGAGACCTGGGTGTCATGGTACACCAGTCATTGAAGGTAGGCATGCAGTTGCAGCAGGCACCAACAGTAAAGTACAGAAGGCGAAGGTATGTTAGCTTGCATTGAGAAGGGATTTGAGTTAGGGCAGAGAGAGTTCTACTGCAGTTTTGTACAGGGTCTTGGTGGGAGACGCACACCTGGAGTATGCCCCGTACAGTTTTTTTGGTTCCTCCAAATCTGAGGAATTGACAATATTGCCCATAGAGGGAGTTGCAGAGAACGAGTTTCCACCAGACTGATTCCTGGGATTGTTCAGGACCTGTCCCTTAGAAAAAAAAACTGGGATATACTTGGTTTGTTTATAAAAATCTCCTAGAAATTTTCGAAGATTGGAGAAGGGATCTCTATAGAAACTTACAAAATTCTTAACGGGTTGGACAGGCTAGATGCAGGAAGATTGTGCCCGATGTTGGGGAAGTCCAGGACAAGGGGTCACAGCTTAAGAATAAGGGGGAAATCCTTTAAAACCGAGATGAGAAGAACTTTTTCAACAGAGAGTGGTGAATCTCTGGAAACTCTCTGCCGCCGTGTTTCCTTTCTTTTTTTTTCCCAGAGGGTTCTGCTGATTTTTCAGTACGTCAGAGTAGTCGTGGTGTTATAAGAATTCGCGGAAGGGCCTCAGTTCATTGGACGACGATTTAAGCAGGGAGTTCAGTAGATGTAGCCGGCCCTTGGGGCCAAGGGGCCCTCAGCTGGTATGGCAGAGAAGGCAAGGAGGGATACTGAGTTTGGTGATCAGCCAATAGATCATATTGAATGGCGGGGCAGGCGACGAAGGGCCGAGAGCCTACTCTTGACCTAATTTCTATGGTTCTGTGTTTCTAGAAGTTCACGTACGCAGTTATGGGACGCCCACTCGCAATTGGGTACACGTTCCCAGAGTGGTTTGAGTTCCCATACAGGCCACCACGAATAAAAGAAAAACCAACACACGATAGAATCTAGCGATGGAAAACCCCCCCCCCCCCCACCCCACGCAGAACAGCGGAGAATCACACGATTTCACCAACATGGGAGGGTAGAGGGCAATAAAGTTCAAGTCATTCTTGACATGAATGGATTAATTAATTAATTAATTAATTTTAAATACCGCACCTCGTTCTGGAGCTCCCCCACGTACCACACCCCCAACCCCAATGAGTATAAGTCAGTCAAAAATCATGGCAAGGGCATGCGAACGATCTGTCAAGCTTCTTATTTGACCAAAACACAATTACTGCTAAGTATTCCAACTACAATGGCCATAAGCCCCAAGACTGGCCGGGCGGGTTTGACACGTACTCCGCTCGGTGATCTACCGATCAAGCAGCCTTGGGACACCTCAAGCGACGACGACCCAGAAGGATCAACGCACGAGACGAGAGTCCCAAGCGTTTTTACCCCCACAGTGACAGTCGAGAACAGGGACCATACGGTGGGAGCGGTCTTTAATAGGTCACCTGAACAATTGAGGGGAGAGAGCCGAACCACATAGACATAGGGTCTCTAATAAGTCATAAACAGGAACGATTAAACACAGTATAGGAAGACAGTTCCTCTAACCAATACATACCAGTGGACTAATTACCAAGTGCAATTAAAGACACTTCTGAAGATGGAACTAACCATAACATCGCAAAGATATGAACATGATATTCAATAGAAAAACACCAGACAGAGGGCTACAATACTTCATCCAAATCAACATCTAGAAAAGTAAAGATTGCAACATTACATACAGATTGTGTAGTCCCTGGTTTGATCTCATCCAGATCCATTCCATGCAATTTGCACTAATTGGTCAGTCGGCAGATGTTCCATGCTCTTCCTTCATTCTTATTCTAGGCTTGGACAAACCCTTGGCACCAGGTCTGCAGCCTTTTCTATTTCTACAGAAGGCACTATTAATCTTGAGCCAATGGCCAGCAGCCCAGAAGCCTTTCCTCAATTTAGTGTCCTGGCCCTCCAGTGGGGCAGAATAACAGAAGAGAGAATAAGTTTAGTTTCCAATTGTATGTTCCACTCATACCAATGAGAGCTTTGCCTCTGTTGCTTGCCAAGTAACAACAGGACATACAGGACGTTAGGAATGACACAAATTTTTAAAACATTAAACATTATAAGTATAAAACACCATTATAATAAAATTATTATTATTATTTATTATTGAGTCAAACAGTGAATCAATCAAAATACCAGAGCAAAAAAGAGGCTACAGATTTGGTTGTTGAGTAGAGCAACACTTGTGGATAAAAAGGTTTATGTCGGCTGTGGCAGCTTTGACTTTCCGGATTTGCCTTCCAGAGGGAAGGATTCAAAGAGTTTGTGGCCGAGGGTGAGAGGGGGGTGGTTAGAGAGGATCAGCCCGCTCGCGTCATGGCCCTTTGGACAGTGCACAGTTCATCAAGGGAGGGAAGGTTGAGCCAATAACATTGCTCAGCTGACTCGGCCGATGCTGCAGCCTGCCGGATGTCGTGCTGGGGTGAGCTGAACCAGACCACGATGGGGAACCCGTGAAATCGGGGGTCTTTGTGCCCCTTACGCAGTCCAACCGCTACGGCGGCCAACCGATGTTTAGGCCCTCTGGCGGGCGTGGGGCGCACTGATTACAGGAGCGTCCGAGTAGGCAATCTGGGAGGGAGATGGAAAACACTCTCAGAGGTCTCCTTGGGGCTCAGTTTCCGAATCGGCCACTTCCTTACGGGAGCCAGCATGTCTCTTCCGAAAAGAACGTCAGGCCAAGCGGGACGGTCAGCTCCAACCCATTGGCAACCACCCCCGACCCTCCCGCGATTAGTAGAGTCAAGCGCCTACAGCAGGCGGGAATCTCCGCAGAACACACGCTCCACGGTGTTAATCAGCTAGGCCCAAACACCTAAGGAGGTTCCCAATCCACGGCGATCCCACCCCGAAGGCACCGTGGTCGCTCTCCGCGCATGGGAATCACCATCCGCATCCGCCGTCTGCTCTGAGCTCTGGACGGACCTCCGGACAGGACAAGGCCGCCCCATCAATCTACAGAATGGTTATGCCGCTAGGGGCAGGGGCGTAGATGACTGCTCGGAGATAAGACGCAATCTCGACAGGTGCGGTGACGGGGAGGAAACAGTGTCTACTCTTCCCCCCCACCTCCCCCAGGATAAGAAAGTACTGAAGGAAGAAATCCCAATGAATAAAACAACCAACAAAAAAAACAAACAAAAAAAAACCAAAAAAACCCACTACTTTTTTAAGACAAACAGCACCTACCTTAAACAAATAAAAGAAGACCAAAGGGTTTAAGGGTATAAAGGGGGGCAGTAAGAAGAAGGGTTGAAAGGACGGAACACAACGTTTGTTTTGCGAGTGTTTGGAGTTGTTTCGACCAAGGGGTTCTAGCCGGAGGGGGGAGGTTAGCAATTTGTTTGGTGGCACAGGCACAAAAAAGAAAAAAAAAAAAAAAAAACCCGGTGGGGAAGGGGGGAAGAATGAAAGGAGAACGCAAGACAGACTATCAATAAATGGTGGGCCCCACCCCCCGATCCCCCCCCCCCCCCCCGACCCCCCCAACCACCCGACCCACCCCCGCCCCCACCAGCACGGGGAACACCCTAGCCCCACCGACCCCCCCGCGAACACTCCCACGAACTCTAAGTGGGAAGAACGGGGGAGGAGCGGCTGGGAGAGCGGGGAGAGAGCAAGCCGAGACATGGTTGTCATGGTACACCAGTCATTGAAAAGTAGGCCTATTATGGCAGGTGCAGAGGAGGTAGGCAGTGGGGGAATGTGAAGCAAAAGTCTGGTTTTGAGGTTAAGCTTTCATCAGTTATCCAAAAGGATTGAGCAGTATAGGAGCAGGGATGTTCTACTGCAGTTGTACAGGGTCTTGGTGAGACCACACCTGGAGTATTGCGTACAGTTTTGGTCTCCAAATCTGAGGAAGGACATTATTGCCATAGAGGGAGTGCAGAGACGGTTCACCAGACTGATTCCTGGGATGTCAGGACTGTCTTATGAAGAAAGACTGGATAGACTTGGTTTATACTCTCTAGAATTTAGGAGATTAGATGAGGGGATCTTATAGAAATACCACACAAACATTCTTCAAGGGGTTGGACAGGCTAGATGCAGAAGAAAAAACCCCCCAGATGCAGGAGGAAGGATTGCTCCGATGTTGGGGAAAGTCCAGGACCAAGGGGGTTCAAGCTTAAGATACAGGGGGACGGCTAAGCGAAACCCAAATGATTTTTAAAACCGAGATAGAGATTGAGAAGAAAAAAAGAACTTTTTTCACCACAGGAGAGTGGTGTGAATTTGTGAAAATCTCTGGAACTCATCTGACCACCAGGGGGTAGGGAGTTGAGGCCACGTTTCATATTGAGTAGTATGATTGTTAAGAGGGGAGGGGTTAGATGTCAGGATGTGGGGCAGCTATGGGATATAAGCGGGATCAGGGGGGTATGGAGGAGAAGAGGTACGGGGTCCGAGAAAATTACTGAGTAGTGTGATGATCAGCCAGATCATATGAAGCAGTGCAGGCTCGAAGTGCAGATAATGGCCTACTCTGCACATAATTTTTCTATGTTTTCTATGTTTTCTAAAACGGCATGGCGAGGCTGCACAACGCTGCGGCTGCCACCCCGATGCACAGTGGTGGTTGGAAAGATAAAGATGGCGCACGTGAAGCTCTTACTCCTTCCCCCGACTCACTCGGTACCGTCTGATACGGTTTTAGATAGCATGATGACCACTCAAGATTTTGACTGTCCCCCCTGGTAACATTGGGGGCAATAAGACGAATAAAACTTATAAACCCCTATTAAACGATCCCCTGGCCACCTGCTATCCCATTTGTTTGGGTAGATTCATTGGGCCCGTTTAGATATGATTCTCAGCCTCGTTTGACTATGGACGTCTCCCACAGCACGGCAATTAGATATTGGAAATGCCTTTTTATTGCAAGATGAAAGTGCAAGATTCTCGCTCACTATGCCTCCAGTAAATCTGACAAAGAATAATCATCGACAGAGAAACCGGCTGATTTCTGATTTACAGGCCAGGGCAGCCCTTCCCCATAGTTGTGTTAAGTTCACAGCTCAGTTTAGTTTATTGTCACGGGGTACTGTGTACAGTGAACAAGCTTGTTGCTGCGTGACAACAGTCAGGCGGGAAGAACGACCAACACACGAATAGAGGAAGAACCTTGTCTTTCTATTGAGGGAGTGCAGCGTAGTTCACCAAGGTAGAATTACCGGGTATGGCGGGACTGTCATATCGAACTGACGAGAATGAGGCAGCTGGTGGGCTTGTACAATCTAAGAGTTTAGAAGGATGAGAGATACATCTTCTTGAAAACATATAAGAATTAATAAGGGCGTAGGACAAACGAGAGGCAGGAAACATGTTTTACCCGATGTTTGGGGAGTTCCCATCACTCAGGGCCCACAGGTCAGTTAAGATTAAGAGTAAGCCATTATACGGAGACGGAGACACTTGTTTCTCAGAGAGAGTTTGACTCTGTGTCACTTCAGAGCTCTATGGCGTGGGCGGCTAGTTCTCTGGATAGGTTCAATAAGATAGTCGATAGCGAATGCTGTCAAAAGAGCGGCGGATCATGTGAGCAAGGCAGGACGGTCTACTCGAATATGAACCCCTTAACTTTCTAAGAATTACGCAGCACGGATAGGCGACTCCCGCCTACAAGGCTTAGCGGACACAAGTTTCTTTCCCTATCCGCACCTCGCCTGTCACTCATGATCACATTGAATGGCGGGTGGCTCGAAAGGGCCGAAGGCCTCCACCTGCACCTATCGTTCATTTGTCTATTGTCTACTCGGAGCATAGATTGGTTCCGACTACATCTCCTGGAATTCGGATGAAATTGTGATAAAGCGATCCTTCTATCACGACGAAATTCCTTAAGGTTACTGGACAGAGCACGATGCAGGATGATAGATGCTCCCCGAACTCTCAGAGACAGTCCACCCACGAAGCCAAGGGTCCGTTCCCACAAGGCCTTAGGATACAGGTGGAACTCCTTATATTTAACCGGAGATGAAGGAGAACTTTTTTCACCAACCAGAGAGTGGCCGGACTCTCTGGAACTACTCTGCCGTAGAGGGGATTCCCGACGGCCCCAACAGTTCTCACTTGGCTATATTAATCGCGGAGTTAGAGGTGGCCCTTGTGGCGAAAGGGGCCTCATACGATGAGGATAAGCGGTACGGGATCTGAGTTGGATGATCAGCCACTGATACATCATTGAATGGCGGTGCGCTCCCAGGCTACGAAGGGCCGAAATGGCCTACTACTCGCACCTTTGTCTATTTACTCCTACTTGTCTATTGTCTATTGTCCTGATGATTGGTGAACAATGCGCTTCTCAGGACGAGCTAGCAGTGGGAAAACAAAGACACAGCCGGTTCCTCCTGTCGCAGTGAACATTTGAAAACCATGGATTAATGGACACGGAGGTGGAGATGAGACTGTCAGAGTGAGGCCAGTGCATATTGGAGGAAACAAACAGCCCACCTACTTTCCATATTCCGCTGGGGCTGATTACCCGAACCCCAAGAAGCCCTGAACGTTGAACATTCCGCCACCTGCTTTCTAGTCTAACTTACACACATACTCCCCCCTCCACCCCCCACCCTCCTCCCCTGTCCCCCCGCAAATCCCCCCACAACTTTGTCAACATTGTATCACTCTTCACTTCACACCTTTTCATGGCAAGATGAACATACCGGGCCACACCCGGCCCAAGAGGACATTTGTGGCTTACCCAACCCCCCTCTCCCCTACATCACCACCACCCCCAACCCCTCTACTTCCAGGCCGAAAGAACCGGTGTAGCGGACCCGAAAACATCACCCTTCCTCTTTTCCTCCACAGATGCTTGCATGACCAGCCCGCCGAGTTAGGCAGCACTTATCTTCACCATCTTCGGGTAAACAGTATCTTGCCGTGTCTTTGGTTCTACCCCACCCTCAGGCAAACATAGAAACCATAGGAAATGAGGTGCAGGAGTAGGCACCCCATATCGAGCCCCCTTCGAAGCCTTGCACCACCAGCCAATCAAATGAATCCATGGCTGCATCATCCAAACGCAGTATCTGGTACCTGCCCTTTCTCCATACCCCTGATCCCTAGCCACAAGGGCAATTCTAACCCCTCTTAAATATGCCAATGAACTGTGGCCTCAACTACCTCTGCGGCAGAGAGGAGGAGTTCAAGAGCTTCACCCACCTCTCTTACTGAAAAAAAAAAAGTTCTTCATCAAATCTCGGTTTTTTACAGATTTTCCCCTTCCTTAAGCTGTGACCCTTGTCCTGGACTTCCCCAACATGGGAAGCAATCTTCCTGCATCTAGCCTGTCCAACCCCTTAAGAATTTTGTAAGTTTCTATAAGATCCCCTCTCAATCTCCTAAATTCTAGAGAGTATAAACCAAGTCTAGCCAGTCTTTCTTCATAAGACAGTCCTGGACCATCCCCAGGAATCAGTCTGTGGGTGAAACCTTCTCTGCACTCCCTCTATGGACAATCAATGTCTCTCCTCAGATTTGGAGACCCCAACAACTGTACGCAATAATCAGTGTTGTGTGTGGTCCTCACCAAGACCCTGTACACACTGCAGTAGAAACCTCCCTGCTCCTATACCCAAATCCTTTTTGAAACTCGTTCTCATATACTACACCACACCACCGCCTGTGTGGTGAAAATGTTGCCCCTCGGTCTCCTACTACAATACTTCCACTTCCATCATCCCTACGACCCATCTACACCTCCACGTGCATCCCTTCGCAAGGCCAGACCAGCACAATCAACGAACCAAGTCTACCCCCCTGGTCACATCCCTCTTCTCCCCATCTCCATCGGGCAGGAGTTACAGACCGATGTGAAAACAAATGCACACACTCCAGATCAGGGCGACAATTTTCTTCAACACGTTATCAGCGCAAACAGAACCATCCCACCACAACTCCTGGGGGGGATTGCAACTTCCTCGCTGTTTCTGCCACAAGTACCAAAACAAAACTTGGCGCAAGATAATACAATGCTGGGCCTTGTAATAATACGAGTCCTAGCACGGATCACTGGAAGCTTGAATGTACTGGGAATCATCCGGAAAAGCTGTGTTTCAAATGTTTTTTCACTCAACGGTGAAGTGGATAGAGGATTCGCCGGGGTGTACAATATATTTGCTCGAACATATGAGCGTCAACTGGCACACCCGCACGTCACGTGGAAGCCCCTGGTGCTCTGTCCATTCTGGAGATACCACCACATCAGGCTCCTGTTCCCAACCTTGGCTTGTCCATTTCGTGCCTCCATTATCCCCCCAGGCGTATAGATTTAACATGATGTGTCGACACTTTCTGATGACGTGACGGGTAGTGTGTGGGGGGTCCGTGTAGCGCTGACCCTCTGTTCGCAACTCTCCTTGATCGAAAGCCATCTCGCATAGGTCGGAGGGGGAGAAGCGGGCCTCCACCACCCTCCTGAAGCAAAGAGAATTCCACAGACTGTCACACTCAGAAAAAAATGTTTCCGTTCGTCTCCGGTTCTAAATGGCTACCCCTTATTCTTAACCTGTGGGTGTCCCCTGGTTCTGGACTCCCCCAACAATCGGGAACATGTTTCCTGCCTTCTGACGTAGTATCCAAAGCCCTTAGCAATCTTAGACCAAGAAATGGGTAATCCTTAGTAGGTGTTTGGCGTGTGGATTGTACAGATGTTCCAACGTCTCACACACCGGCGCGCCGATGCAATACGCCCCATGATCTTTTCCCTGCCCTTGCCCATACCCTGTACGATTGAGGGACCCTCCATTGCAAACGCCTTTCTAGCCATAGAGGCGCCGTACCAGAAGTAAAGGTATTCGCCCAGAACTGACTCCTGGGTCATGTGCCACGGACTTTCATATGGAAGAAGGCGACTCGGAAGACCCCTCTGACTTGATAACAATGCTACCTGACATTCAGAAATCTCGCAACGGGGGGATCTCTATAGACACGTTAAAAATTTCTTAGGAGATTTGACAGGCTAGAACTCAAGAACAATTGTCCCGAACGATTGCTTCCACGATTTTGTGACAGTCCAGGACACAGAGGTCACAGTTTTAGGAATAAGGGGGAAGGGGAAAGGGGAAATCCTTAAAACCGAGATGAGAGAACTTTTTTCCACAGAGAGGTTGACTCTCTGGAAACTTCTCTCCCAAACGAGGCATGTTCTGTCCTCCCACTATTCACCCTCGAGCACCAGGGCACACCACAGGGCTGCTGTACTAAGCCCCACACTGCTCTACGCCACTCATTCAACCACGACTGGTCCCTGGGTCGACACCACACCTTTGTGAAGTTCGCAGACGCCACAACAGTGATTGGGGCTGTGACACCAACGGTGATGAAACACAATACAGCGGGCAGGGCTGCCGTACCTGGCGGACTGGTTGCACACGTAACAACTTGGTCAAAAAACACCTCCAAGACCAAGGAGCTGAGTATGGATCAGGAGGTACCACAATGGAGAAGACGCCCCAATCTCCTAAGGGCGGACAGTGTTGGAGAGAGTGTCCCCAGCTTTAAAGTTGCTCTGGGCACTCTCAACAGTTCAGAGGACCATCACATGGTCCACCAACACGATCTGCTGCTGGGTCAAGAAGCACTTTAGCAACGAACTGTTCTTCTGAGAGCATGACGGCCTGCTGAGTGGTACCATCGACCCTGGACGTCTCCCCTCGGAAGTTACAAATCATGTTCTCCAGGGTATCTAAATTCTAAATCGAAATGTGTAATAGTTAACCATAACCATATACATTCAGCGCTGTTTATCCGACCGCTACACGCTCGAATCTCCTACCGCTCTTGAGCGCTCACGTGGGGATGCCACGTCTGACAGCTGAAGTACGTGGTTCTCGACCCTATGCTAGTTCAGTGCCGACAGCTTGCCTCCCCCTATCGCCCAAATATGCTCCCGCGCTTCAGTGCCTATCATAACCTCCTTTTCCCATCCCATACCAGCTAACTATCCATTTATTTTTAAATGCTCAAAACGAACGAAACTGGGCGGCGTCCACCTTCACCTGGAAGATCATTCCACACAAGTACCACAACTCTGAAGTAAAGAAGTTCCCCCTCCGTGTTTACCCCTTAAACTTTCAGTCCCTTAATTCTCATTCTCAAGGCTGTCCCCTTGTTGGAATTCTTCCCTACTCGCAGTGGGGGGAAAAGAAAAAGCATTTAGCCACGTCACCTCTATCCTATCCTCTCATTCTTGTAAGACCTCTATCAAGTCACCCATATTTAAGTGATGACAATCGGCATGGAAGCTGCGCATACCCCAAATGTCTCGTGCGCTTATGTGCAATGACAAATTAAAAATATATTATGATTATTTATTATTATATGTGGACAAGCCATACTCTGCAGCAGCCGAGTAGACAGCGCACGACCAGGTGAATACCTCCTTCGCAGCGGATGGATGCATTGGCACCACACCACCACGGGTTTGCCAGCTTGCGTCTTCACGTTGAATCGGACACAATGGAGGAGGCACAGGCCAGGACCAGAAAAGGGTCAGCGCGCGCTTGGGAATCGGGAGGGGAAGGTAAAATGTGTTAAGTGGCAACCCGGGCCATCCCAGGGTGGCCTCGGTGATCGCGGGCGCAAGTGATGCACCTGTTCCCACTAGGAAACCTGAACGGAAAACCTCTGGAAGACTTTGCGCCCCACACCCAAGGTCCGTGTCGGTTCCCCGGAGGTTGCAGGTGGGTTGACTGGAGGTTGCAGGTAGTGGAAGCAGGTAGGGAGTACTGACCAAAAAAACGCCGGGACCCCCACGGAACCTTGGGTGGGGTGTAATCTCTCCAGAGGTTTCCGTTTAGGTTTTCCTAAGTGTGACAGGGGCATTAGGAAGGTACACAAAAAAGGCTGGACAAGAAATCAGCGGGTTGGCATAAAGCCCACTCTATTGAGTGCTAAGGACATAGGCAAACATGTCGGGCGAAACCCTTCGTCAGACTGAGTGTTCTCCAGCTTGTCTTGTTGTACCCTTCGATTCTCCAGCAATCTGCAGTTTCCATTTTAAACAGGGACAAGTTAGGACGGTTCAGCCTGCCACCATACAACCTCACCAACTCACAGAACATATGCGCTACAGAAAGAATTTTAACCAGGATTCATCACAGTCACGGCGTTTGGGAACAGCTCCATCACAAGACCCGCAATGGATCGCAGCGAATTGTGGCCCCCCACCATACCATCAAATCTGTCAAACAATACCAACCACCCCAAAACTCCCATGCCATCCACTCGCATCTACCTCACGCTGCCGTCGGCAATAAAAGACCAGCAGCAAAATTTCAAGGACCAGTCGAACCCCGGGCCACCCCTCTGGCTACCCCTCTCCAGGTCGAGGGCAAAAAGGTGACAGGATAAACGTTTTCCACTTAGTCAGGTAGAAGTTGGATCTTTGTCGGCTGAGCCGAAACGGTATCCCGTCCCTTCTCTGCACCAGATGCTGTCCGCCGACCCTACGAGGTTACCTCAAGCTTTTTTGTGCCTATCTTTCAATACGACATGTTTACCTGCTCTGCACGCCAGGTAAGGTGTGTGTGTTTCTAATTGTTACCGGATGTTATGGGCAAGCCGGGACAAGGGTGTTCACAGCTTAAGGATAAGGGAAGGAAGGAAGGAAGGAAGGGAAAGGGAGGAAGGAAAGGAAGGAACACCTTTTGAGTGTTTAACACCCAGATGAGGGAAGAACTTTTGTCACTAACAGGAGAGTGAGGAATCTCTGGAAATCTCTCTCTGCCCACAGAAGGGGGTGTAGTTGAGGGAGGCCACAGAGGGTAGTTTATAGTTGTGGCCCACAGAGTTCATGGCTATATTAAGAGGGAGGTTAGATGTGGCCCTTGTGGCTTAAGGGGATCAGAGGGTATGTGGAGATGAAGAGCAGGTACGGGAACTCTGAGTTGAGGTAGGGGATGATCAGCCCACAGTCCTATGATCATAGTGAAAATGGCGTGGGGCGGCTGCAGACGATGAGGATTTCGAAGGGCCCCGACTATGGCTACCCGCACCTAATTTGCTATGTTTAATGTTTCTTAATGTTTCATTAACACCCCGCACTGCATGCATATTAGTGATTTAAGCCCTGGATTGGATGTGTGAACACAGGTATGTCATCATTCATTGCCTCTCCCCTGGCTCCAATGTTTCGATGGGAAATTAAGCCGTGGACCAGTTTTACTTCCTCACAGCGACAAGTTCATGGAAAAAAAAATAATAGACTTTCTTTGTAATTCATTCATTTGAAGTTGTCTATCTTAATGAGCCTCTGCTGGTAAAATTCTTGCTGTGGGGGCATTGTATTATGTCAAACTAACTCAATAGGTCTTTTGCAAGTAAAAACACAAGAGTGCTGGATAAGTCAGCGAAGCTCAAGCTGTTCAGGCAGCCGCATATCCTGTGGGGCAGAACATGGATAGGTGACGTTTCCCAGAGTGCTGGGAGTAACTCAGCGGGACATGGCAGCATTCTGTGGAGAACTGGATAGGTGTACGTTTCCATCACACCGAGTGCTGGAGTAAAGCTCAGCGTCGGATGCAGCAGCATCTATGGAGCTAAGGGGAAATAGGTAACGTTTCGGTCCGAACAACCCATAAGGTTCTGCCCAAACGTCCCTTTTTTCTGTGCCTATTTCCAGAAGGATTTCGGCCCCTCCCCTACCGCCGGAACTCCCCTCACTTAAACGGGTTGCCCTATGTTTCCTTTAGCTTCCATCGTGCTGCTGCAACATTACTGAGTGGAGGGTCAGGCAGCATCGTGTGGGAGGACACCAGGGAAATAGGTGACGTCGTTCACAGAGTGCCTGGAGTAACTTAAGCGTGTCATGCAGCATCTGTGGAAGAATCAGGGATTAGGTGACTTTTAGGGTCAGGACCCTTATTACTGTCATGTTCTTCCCGTTGGTGTTTAGCGAACGGATTTAGAGTTGCTGCCATTTCGCGCTCACAGCGGCCAGATGGCAGATACCCGGGTTCCACCCTGACGACAGGCGCTGTCTGTACGGAGTTTGCACGTTCTCTCTCCTCTCCCCGTGACTCTGAGTGGGGTTTTCGATTCCTCCTAGACTTCAAATTTCCTCCTCACGCTCCAAAGACGGCAGGTTTGTAGGTTAATCATCGGCTTTGGTGTAAATGTTATAATGAATGACCCCTCGTTGTAGGATCGTTTAGTGTGGCGGATTGGTCGTTAGTCGTGGCGGACATCGGGTGGGGCTGAAGGCTTTGTTTTCCTCGCTGTATTCTGTAACCTAAACTAAACTACACGCTGTCCTGACCCCTGAGTTACTCCATACTTTGTGTCTTCTTTTTTTTTTTGTAAAAACAGAGTCTGCAGTTCCTTGTGGCTCGAATAGCTTTCATAGCACAAGAGGATTTGAGTGTATAGAGGCAAGGGCAGGTTCTACTGTGCTATGTTCGTACAGGTCTTGGTGAGACCACACCTGGAGTATTGCGGTACAGTTTTGGTCTCCAAATCTTAGGGAAGGACCGTATTGCCATAGAGGGAGTGCAGAGACGGTTCACCAGACTGATTCACTGGCGATGTCAGGACTGTTCTTATGAAGAAGACGGGATAGACTGTGTTTATACTGCCTAGAATTAGGAGATTGAGAGGGGTCTTATGGAAACTACATAATTCTTAAGGGGTTGGACAGGCTAGATGCAGGAAGATTGCTCCCGATGTTGGGGAAGTCCAGGACAAGGGGTCACAGCTTAAGGATAAGGGGAAAATCCTTTAAAACCGAGATGAGAAGAACTTTTTTCACACAGAGAGTGGTGAATCTCTGGAACTCTCTGCCACAGAGGGTAGTCGAGGCCAGTTCATTGGCTATATTTAAGAGGGCGTTAGATGTGGCCCTTGTGGCTAAAGGGGATCAGGGGGTATGGATAGAAGGCAGGTACGGGATACTGAGTTGGATGATCAGCCATGATCACATTGATGGGCGGTGCAGGCTCGAAGGGCCGAATGGCCTACTCCTGCACCTAATTTCTATGTTTTCTATGTTTTCCAAGGCGTGGATTGTGTTAAATTGCATTGTTCTAGATGGGATGTTTGGTTGGTCCAGCTACACCTGGTCCCACGTGCCCGGTTGGCCCATATCCCTCCAAAACATTTCCGATTCCATGTAACGTGTTCGAAATGGTCTTTTAAAATTAATATAGCCCACTCAACTATCTCCTCTGGCAGCTCGTTCATACACCCACCCCACCCTTGGTGATAATGGTACCCCTAGATTCTATTAAAAATTTACCCATTCACCTGAACTCAGTCCTCTGGTCCTCGATTTCCCTACGCTGGGCAGAGACTAAGTGCGTCTACCCGGATCTATTCTCTCATGGATTTAATTCGGTGTGAGACACGCAAATTTAGAGATCCCTAAGGCGACTATTATACCTGGCCCCTTCACCTCAAACTATGTCACTGGTCACTATTATTCCTTACCTTGTTGTAA
>NW_026576028.1:0-10000 GCF_028641065.1 Leucoraja erinaceus | reverse complement strand
TAATGTTCTGTGTCATAGATACATCGAAAATAGGTGCAGGAGGAGGCCATTCAGCCCTTTGAGCCAGCACCGCCATTCAATGTGATCCTGGCTGATCGTCCCCAATCAATAACCCGGTCAACCACTGGTGACCTGGGGGATGGGGGGGGGGGGGCGGAGTCAAACACTGGTTACCTGGGGGAGGGATTCAACCACTGGTGACCCGGGGGAGGGGGGACTGAGTCAACAACTGGTGACCAGGGGGAGGGGGCGGAGTCAACACTGGTGACCTGGGGGAGGAGGGGCGGAGGGGATTAAAATAGGAGGGGTGACCCCCGTGCACAGTGACGGCCGCTCGGCCCCATAGAAGGGGTGCTGGACTTAGTAACACATTTGTGAAACAATTTTACAGTTCAGTGTTAGCATCAAACGGACAGTTACCCCAAGTTCTGCCACTTGTGCAGAGCTGGTCCCAGCCGCTGGAGACCTTCACACTGAATGCGACAGTCCCATAGCTCGAGGTGTTTGATTGTATGACAGAGCCCGATGAGGCAGGACCGCACAGTTAATCGGGGTCAGTCCCAGTCCATGGAATGAAAGTGATTCCACAGAACCCAGTGTCTGCTGAGCCAGTGCAGGATTCTGAGACTCAAACAGGTAGTGCATCGTGTTCAGGAGGCTCCGTTTATCAGCTTCACTCGCTGTGTTTCCAGCGCGGCGTTGAACCTCATCCTTCACCCAGTCACTCACTCGCCAGATTGTTTGATTAGGGAATTTACCCAGAAACTGCTCCAGGATACAAGCTGTCCATGGGAAGGAGAGACCAGCGACAAAACGGAGAAACACTTCAAATCGCACATCTGTCATGCCATGGGCTTCAGACAGGAATTCCATGATATTCCCGGGATCTACAGTCATGAATTGTGCGAGTGCGGCTACAAACCCTTGGATGGTGAGGTGCGGGAAAGTGTACACCACGCTCCGGGCTGAATCATCTCTCTCCAAAAGTTCCATCAGGAACCCGGATAGGAATTGGGAAGGCTGCAGATTGTATTTGATCAAATCTTCATCTGTGAACACAATGTTCTTCTCAGCCACTCCAGTGAAGGCCATCTGACCAACCCTCAGTAACACATCACGGGGGCTCTCAATCTCACGGCAAAGCCTCAGTAACACCTCACGGGGGCTCTCAATCTCACGGCCGTGGTTTTTCAGGATGTTGTAAATAAAGTAGCAATATAGTTGGGTGATGGTCATGGGAACTCGCTGCGGGTCCCGGTGTGTTTGTGTGAAGAAGGGGCCCAGTGTTCGGACAAGGATCCAGCAGTAGGAGGGGTTGTAGCTCATGGTGTACAGGATATCGTTCTCCTTCACGTGTTTGAAAACAGCTGCTGCCACCGTCTGATCTTCAAAATACCTGGTGAAATATTCCTTCCGTTCCTCACCAACAAATCCCAGGATTTCAGCCCAGACACTGATCTCTGACTTTTCCAGTAAATATAACGCAGTGAGGTGGGTGGTCACTAGCATTGAACACCCTGGGAGCAGCTTGTGCTGGATTAAACTGTACACAATGTCAGACACTTCACACCAGCACTCGGGATCTGGGCACTGGTGCTTAGGTTCTGTGTCTCTTCGACTGCCAGCAAAATTGTTTCTGCCCTTGAATTCATCCAGACCGTCGAATATAAACAGCAATCCCTTTGGGTTCTTCCAGACGTCTTCCAGGATGTTCTCAAAGTATGGATACTGTTCCAGAATCAGTGCCCTCAGGTTTATTCTGTCTTTCCCGGAAAGACAGAATAAATCCCGGAATTTAAAACTGAAGACAAACTGGAAATGTGAGTATATTTTCCCCGTGGCCCAGTCACGAACAATCTTTTGCACCATTGTTGTTTTTCCGATCATCGCGACTCCGGCTACTGTTGCTGAACTCCCAGTTCGGGATTTTCTCCGCGAAAAGCTGCTGTGGAACAACTGATCAGTCGTGATTTTTTCCAAATTTCCCCCGAGACATTCCTCTCTCCACTTTTCATGGTCCCGGCCTCTTGCCAGCAGCTCATGTTCCACCAGTGTCCGATCTCGAACAGTGGAGATGATCGTGAACTCAGCGTATCGATCACGCAGCAGGAAATCCTTAACCTTCCGCTTCATCAGGATGGTGTTCACTCTCAGTGTTTCAGTCTGTGCTCGCAGAGTCTCCTTCTGTTTCTGTTGAACATCTTGCACGGGAACAGGCAGATAATGGACACAATGTTAGGTGGCTCACCTCAAAACTCAACATTAAAAAGTACAAGAATGAGTTCAATATCCTTCAATTAAATCAACTCGCTGACTCTTTGGTAAGCTACCTCTCTGGCTACGCTCGGACTATCCTTGATCGGACTTTCCTCCTTTTACCTTGCACTAAACGTTATTCCCTCATAGTTTATCTACTGGCACGATTATGACCACGTATTGTCTTTCTGCTGACAGGATAACACGCAACAAAAGCTTTTCACCGTACCTCAGTACATGTGACAATACACTAAACTAAGCTAAACCTGAATCTACAGAAGCAATCCATAGTGAATCCCCGCATCAGTCTAACAATTGCTTAAACTTTAATCGTCCGATTTCCCATTCTGCAAAGCTCTGAACAGTTTCAGTATTACATCAATTCGCGCAAGTCATTGGTGTGAACTGTACATTTCAACACTCACCTTCCATATGAGAGGGTAATTCAGTTAAACCACCGTTGATGTTCATGTATTCTTCGGGATCAGGACCTGTTCAAAACAACGAGCCAGCCAATTAAACCAGACTTGAATATCATTGTTAACTCCAGTTTCAATGTGATATTCAGTTCAGTGTGTTGATTTACCGTACTGAACTCCTGGATTTTTGTCAGTATTTTATTCAGCTTTGGTAATTCATTTAGCATTTTCACAAAGGATTCCCACATCACCCGCCGGGCATGGTTACCCTTCTCCATCACCAGACTGAGGAAGAGTATGGAACTGTCTCTGCGGTTTTCCTTTATCACGAGCTCAGCGACACTCTGTGAAGTAGAACAATGAATATATGGAGACGTGAATGAGACAATGCTAATGGGGAGGGAATTTGTTGTTCAGTGATGGGATATTCTGGTATTTTTGAGCACAGTGACCGTCATTTGTCTGCCTCTTCATACACCCATGACACTGTGCTGACAAACTATGTACTCCCAGATTCCTGACAGTGGGGAAACTCGCTTCACACCTGTCAGAGTCCGAGAACATAGCAGAGTACAGCACGGGAACAGGCCATTCAGGCCAATGATAGCTGTGTTTAAATTGATGTGAAATTAATCCAATTCCTTTTGGCCTAACGTGGACGTGTCCAGTCCAACCTGCATTTCTTCCTGCTCTGCATTTTGAAGCTATTATGTTCTTTCATCTACATTCTTACCCTGTGTGAGCCGGCATTCACTCATTGACCAGATAACGTTTTTATTTTTATACCTACCCCAGTTTTACCCGATCAAAGACATCACTCTCTTGTACATTTCCTGCAGTTCATCCCCTCCTTTCACTGCACATTAACTCTTCCCACAGATGCGTAAATTAGAGCACATGGTATTGGGGGTAGGATGTTGACATGGATAGAACATTGGTTGGCAGACCGGAAGTAAAGAGTAGGAATGAACGGTTCCTTTTCAGAATGGCAGGCAGTGGCGAGTGGAGTGCCGCAAGACTCGGTGTTGGGGCCGCAACTGTTTACCATCTACATTACTAAAACTCTGTTCTTGACCGGTTTTGGCTTTCTGTGCTGCGGTTTCAGAGAGTACGCCGCCACCTACGGCCGCCATTTTTGGCCACCTCGCTCAGAGCCCCCCTCCGCCGCATGTGTGCGAGGATTTTCCTGCCGATAAAAATTGACAGAGATATTAATGTTTTTACAACATTCCACATACTCTCTGCTGCCCCCGCTGGAGGGAGGGTGAAGGACTATAAAACCAGGAAGTGGTGTGCCTCAATCAGTCTTTGCAAGTGGTGTGCCTCAATCAGTCTTTACAGGTGGTGTGCCTCAATCAGTCTTTGCAGGTGGTGTGCCTCAATCAGTCTCTGCAAGTGGTGTGCCTCAATCAGTCTCTGCAAGTGGTGTGCCTCAATCAGAGCTTTGAATGACACTGAGAAATGTCTACAGCACTGTGAGTACCCTTAATTTGGTTTGAAAATGAAAATATGGTTAGAGGTAAAAAAAAAGCACTGCCTGCAAATGGTTGTTTGGGTTTGGGTTGAAGTAAAAAGGCACTCTCCCCCCCTCCTTCTCCTCTCCCCCTCCCTCTTCTACCCCCCCCCCCCATCTCTCCTCTCCCCCCCTCCCGCTCCTCTCCCCCTTCCTCTCCTCTCCCACCTCCCCCTCCCCTCTCCCCCTCCCCTCTCCCCCCTCCCCCTCTCCTCCTCTCCTCCTCTGCTCCTCTCCTCCTCTCCTCCCTCTCCTCTCCCCCCTCTCCTCCCCTCCTCTCCCTCTCTCTCTCTCTTTCCCATTCTCCCCTCCCCCCTCTCCCCCTCCCCCCTCCTCCCTCCTTATATCCCCCCTCCCACTGTCCCCCTCTCCCCCCCTCTCCCTCCTCCCCCCTCCTCCTCCCCCTCCCCTCCCCCCCTCCTCATCCCTCCCCCCTCTCCCCCCCCCTCTCCTCTCCCCCCTCTCCTCTCCCCCCTCTCCCCTCCCTCCCCCTCCTCCCCCTCTCCTCTCCCCCTCCTCCTCCCCCCTCTCTCCTACTCCCCCCCCTCTCCTCCTCCCCCCCCCTCTCCTCTCCCCCCCTCTCCCCCCCCCCCTCCCTCCCCCCCCCCCTCCACTCCCCCCCCCTCCCCCCCCCTCTCCTCCCCCCCCTCTCTCTCCAACTCCCCCTCTCCCCTCTCCTCCTCCTCCCCCCTCCTCCCCCTCCTCTCTCCCCCTCCCCTCTCCTCCCCCCTCCTCCCTCCCCCCCTCCCCCCCCCCCCTCTCCTCCCCCCTCCTCTCCTCCCCCCCCTCCCTCCTCCTCTCCTCCCCTCTCCTCCATCCCCCCCTCTCTCCTCCCCCTCTCCCCCCCCTCCACCCCCTCCCCCCCCCTTCATTCCCCTCTCTCCTCCCCTCTCTCCTCCCCCCCTCTCCTCCCCCCCCCTCCCTCTCCCTCCCTCATCTCCTCCCCCCTCTCCCCCCCCCCCTCTCCTCCCCCTCTCCCCCTCCCTCCCCCCTCTCCATCCCCCCCTCCCCTCCCCCCTCTCTCTCCCCCTCTCCCCCCTCTCTTTCTCTCTCTCTCTCTCTCTCTCTCTCTCTCTCTCTCTCTCTCCCCCTCTCTCTCCCCCTCTCTTCTCCTCTCTCCCCCTCTCTTCCCTCTCTCTCTCTGCCTCTCTCCCTCCTCTTCTCTCCCCCTCTCCCCTCTCCCTCCCCCCCTCCCCCCTCCTCCCCCTCCTCCTCCTCCCCCCTCTCTCCTCCCCCCTCCCTCCTCCTCCTCCCCTCTCTCCCCCCCCCCTCCTCCCCCCCCCTCTCTCTCCCCCCCCTCCTCCCTCCCTCCCCTCCTCTCCCCCCTCCCTCCCTCTCCCCCCCTCTCCCCTCACCCTCTCGCCTCCCCTCTGACCCCCCTCCCTCTCCATTCCTCCCCACCCGCCCCCTCCCCCCTCCCCCCTCTCTTCTCCCCTTCTCCCCCCCCATCTCTCCCTCCCCCCCCCCCCCCCTCCTCTCCCCCCCCCCTCCTCCCCCCCTCCTGCCCCCCCCTCTCCCCTCCCTCTCTCGCTTTTTTACCCCCCGCCCTCCTCTGCCGCTCCTCTCCCACCCTCACTCCCCCTCTCTCCCCCCTCCCCCCTCTCCTCCCTCTCCCTCCCTCTCCCCTCCCCCTCTCCCCCTCTCTCCGCTCCCTCCTCCCCCCTCTCCTCCCCCTCTCCTCTCCCCCCTCTCCTCCCCCCCCCCCCTCTCCCCCCCCTCTCCTCCCCCCTCTCTCCCCTCCTCCCCTCCCTCTCCCCCCCCCCTCTCTCCCCTCCCCCTCCCCCCCCCCCTCCCCCCCCCCCCCCCCCTCCTCCCCCCCCCCTCCCCCCCCCCCCACCCTCCTCCCACCCCCCTCCCACCCCCCCCTCTCTCTCCCCCTCTCCTCCTCTCCCTCTCCCCTCCCCCCCCTCTCCCCCTCCCTCCCCTCTCCTCCCCCCCCTCTAC
Organism: Leucoraja erinaceus; assembly: GCF_028641065.1. Classification (NCBI taxonomy): domain Eukaryota; kingdom Metazoa; phylum Chordata; class Chondrichthyes; order Rajiformes; family Rajidae; genus Leucoraja; species Leucoraja erinaceus. The sequence continues at coordinate 3,868 of NW_026576028.1, read as the reverse complement.
CCCCCCCTCCCTCCCCCCCCCCCCTCCCCCCCTCTCTCCCCCCCCCTCTCCCCCCCCCCCTCCCCCCCCTCCCCCCCCCCTCCCCCCCCCCCCCCCTCTCCCCCCCTCTCCTCCCCCCCCCTCCCCTCCCTCCCCCCCCCCCTCTCCTCCCCCCTCCCCTCCTCCCCCCATCCTCCCCCTCCCTCCCCTCCCCTCTCCTCCCCTCTCTCTCCTCCCCCTCTCGTCCCCCTCTCCTCCCCCCCTCTCTTCCCCCCTCCTCCCCCCCTCCTCCCCCCCCTCCCCCCTCCTCCCTCCCCCCTCTCTCCCCCCCCCTTTCATCCCCCCTCCTCTCCCCCCCCCCCTCTCTCTCCATCTCTCCCCCCCTCTCTCTCTCTCCCCCCTCCTCCCCTCTATTAGCGTGAGTGCGGGAGGGGGGATGGTAGTTAGTGTGTGATGCCGCCCAACCACCCCACAACCACAGGTTGGGGGAACAGACCCAACGGGTCTGCACTTGGTCTAGTATATATTAATGATTTGGAAGAGGCAAATAGGAGCAACACTAGTACGTTTGCGGATGACACAAAGCTGAATGACATCGTGAACTGTGAAGAGGATGTTAGGAGGTCGCAGAGTGACCTGGACAGGTTGAGTGAGTGGGCAGATGCGTGGCAGATGCAGTATAATATAGATACATGTGAGGTTATCCACTTTGGCGGCAAAAAAGGGGGCAGATTATTATCTCAATGGATGTAGGTTAGGTAAGGGGCAGGTAGAGCGAAGCCTGGGTGTCCTTGTACACCAGTCACTGAAAGTTGGCGTGCAGGCACAACAGGCAGTGAAGAAAGCTAATGGAATGTTGGCCTTCATAGCAAGAGGATTTCAGTATAGGTTTAAAGAGGTACTTCTGCAGTTGTATAGGCACTGATGAGACCACATCTGGAGGATGGTGTACAGTTTTGGTATTTTAATTTGATGAAGGACATTCTTGAGATTGAAGCAGTGCAGCGTACGTTCACAAGATTGATTCCTGGGATGGCGGGACTGTCATATGAGGAACGATTGAAAATACTAGGTTTGTATTCACTGGAGTTTAGGATGAGTGGTGAACTTATAGAACATATAATTATTATAAAAGGACTGAACAAGCTCGATGCAGGAAAAACGTTCCCAATGTTGGGCGAGTCCAGAACCAGGGGCCACAGACTTAGAATTAAGGGGAGGTCATTTAAGACTGAGGTGAGAAAAATCTTTTTCACCCAGAGAATTGTGAATCTGTGGCAATTTTGGACTGAGTTGAGGATAAACTCCAATGAGGAGTTGTGAATTTATGGAATTCCCTGTCACAGAGGGCAGTGGAGGCCAAGTCACGGGATGGATTTAAGAGAGAGTTAGATAGAGTTCTAGGGGGCTAGTGGAGTCAAGGGATATGGGGAAAAGGCAGGCACGGGTTATTTATATGGGATAATCTGATCACAATGAACGGCGGTGCTGGCTCGAAGGGCCGAATGGCCTTAACCTGCACCTATTTTCCACGTTTCTATGTTTCTATAACTGACGTGCTGAGTATTTTTTTAATACCGCAAATTTTAGCAAATGTACTTTTGTTTATTTTTTGTCAATTGAATGATAAGCGAACAGTTTAGTATCTTAGATTAATCCAGCAGGCCAGACAGCATCTATAAATACTGAGTTATTTTATGCAGCACATTGTGTGTGTTTTTGTAAATAAGTATCTACAGTTCCTTGTGCTTGTGCTTTGTGGTTTAAGGAACTGAGCTAAATGTGACCAATGAAACTGATGACACTTAAGAAGTATTATCGTTTTACATAGAAACATAGAAATAGGTGTAGGAGTAGGCCATTCGGCCCTTCGAGAATGCACCACCATTTGATATGATCATGGCTGATCATCCAACTCAGTATTCCATCTCTGCCTTCTCTCCATACCCCTGATCCCTTTAGCCACAATGGCCACATCTAACGCACTCTTAAATATATCCAATTAACTGGCCTCAAGTACCTTCTGTGGCAGAGAATTCCACAGATTCACCATTCTCTGTGTAAAAAATAATTTCCTCATCTCGGTCATAAAAGTCTTCCCTCTTATCCATCAACTGTGACCCGTAGTTCTGGACTTCCCCAACATCGGGAATGATCTTCGTGCATCTAGCCTGTCCAACCACTTAAGAATTGTGTAAGTTTCTATAAGGCTTCTGAATTCCAACGTGTACAAGTCGAGTCTATCCAGTCTTTCCTCATATGAAAGTCCTGCCGTCCCAGGAATCAGTCTGGTGAACCTTCTATGAACTCCCTCTATGGCAAGGATGTAATTCCTCAGATTAGGAGGCCAAAGCTGTACGCAATACTCCAGGTGTGGTCTCACCAAGAACCTGTACAACTGCAGTAGAACCTCCCTGCTCTTATACTCAAATCATTTTGCTATGAATGCTAACACACCATTTGCTTTCTTCACTGCCTGCTGCACCTGCATTCCTACTTTCAATGACTGGTGTACCATCACACCCATGTCTCGTTGCATCTCCCCTTTTCCTAATCGGCCACCATTCAGATAATAGTCTACTTTCCTGTTTTTGCCACCATAGTGAATAACCGCACATTTATCCACATTATACTGCATCTGCCATGCCTTTACCCACTCACCCAACCTATCCAAGTCACCTTGCAGCCTCCTAGCATCCTCCTCACAGCTAACACTGCCCCAGCTTCGCGTCATCCGCAAACTTGGAGATGTTGCATTCAATTCCCTCATCCAGATCATTAATATTTATTGTAAATAGCTGGGGTCCCAGCACTGAGCCTTGCGGTACGCCACTAGTCACTGCCTGCCATTGTGAAAATGACCCGTTTACTCCTACTCTTTGCTTCCTGTCTACCAGCCAGTTCTCTATCCACATCAATACTGAACCCCCAATACCGAGTGCTTTAAGTTTTCTGATTTTGGTTTACAATTTTACTGCTCCCTGACCGTTGTGTTCGGATGCATGTTTAGGAAGAACAGCTGGAGCAGGATGGAACATTCTCAGAAATCCCCAGGTCACAGGTTGTATTCCTGATACCAGATCTACAGGACGCAAACTGATCAGAGATCAGTGCCTCCATTGCACTATTCAGTGCGAGGTGAGCGGACTGTGTCAGTTTGTTTCTTCAACAGCAGATAGCAACAAAATTGTTAAAGGTAAACCATGGCAATCTTTAATTGAATCATTAGACGGGAGTGAAAAGATCTACACAGAGCACAGTCGTTGCTCAGTGCTTCTCGGGCTCCACTCACAGAACAAAGGAAAGTTAGCACAATTATACATTGTTCCTATCAGTAAATCACTCCAACCAAGTATGAATATGGCATGACTGAAAGATTCTGCAAACATGGGGAAAGCAGGGTCCAAAGCAAGCTCATCCAATAACAAGTTATTACTTATCTATGGATCGTCAGCTATTTTATCAATCTTGGCTTCTTTATGGCCTTGAAAGAAGCAGATGTTATTACTGCAGGATCCCATCTTAATTATTTTATTGAAAATACAACCTGTCCTCCATATTGTGTTCCATATAATTTACAAAGTCATTCAGACTTGGTACCGAGCCATTCTTTTGTTCTACTAGACCATGCTTTTGTAGATGAACTACTCCATTTTAGATTTGACTATTAGCTCTTCCCCCCAATGCCGTCAGTTCTGTGACAGGAAACATAAGTCACCGTGTTCCTTCCACTTACCCCGTGTTCTTGTTTACTGAAACATCCCTGCTGTCTCATCATGAAGCCGAGGCTTTCAACCCTTTCTTCAATCGCCTGTTACAGTCTCTCCCGATAGAATTTTTGTCAGATGGAACAATTGGTACTCGCTCCCACTGTGTCAGGAGCTCCGAG
>NW_026576027.1:0-15983 GCF_028641065.1 Leucoraja erinaceus | reverse complement strand
GCATTGTCCTCGGCAGGTTTTTGTCGGTTCCGACTGCTTCTCTGAGTCAGTGTGGCTCATGGCACAGAAATACACGGCAGAATCTGAGAGGAGAGCCCCCGCGATTTTCAAAGTCACCGTCCTACTCTCTTTGTAAAAAAGCGGCAGAAAACCTGTCTGGAAATCAGGAGATCGTTGGAAAACACGTTTTTGATTTCTTCCGGATAGATCGCGGCGCTGCCCCTGTATACTGTACTAACCAGAAGTCATTTGTGTCGTCGTAATCTGCGGTAAATGTGCATTTCATCTCGCCTGTCTGCCCCCCTTGGTCGGCCGCCAGTGTCTCCGGTTCTGGGACACGTCATCGCCCCCGCGGGCTCCTGTCCAAAAAAGCACAAAGTCGTGAGGCCTTTTCGGGAGGTACATCACATCCATCGGCACGCAACGAAGAGGCATTTTTGTTTGTCTAGACCGCACCGGAAAACACAAGAATGAATAGCAGCAGGACACACATGGCGTTGTTCTTGCGGCGGGTGTTGAAAGGGTGGTGGTATACACAAAATGCTGGAGAAACTCAGCGGGTGCAGCAGCACTCTATGGAGCGAAGGAGATATGCAACGTTTCGGGCCGAAACCCTTTCTTCAGATTGATAGAGGGGTTGGGGGACGCGGGTATAAGAAACGGAAACAGGAGGAGGAAGGATACCCCGAGGGCTGAGGTAGTAAGGGGAGAGACGGGAAGGATAACATAATTTGGTGAGAAAGTCATGCGCGATGCAAGCATGATGCCAGACTCCCCAAGCGTAAATAGGTGAGGTTCAGTTCCTCCAATAGTTGCGTGGTGCCCTCGCTCTGTCTGTCCTCCTTATCTCCGTTGCTGGATTGCGGTGACGCCCCGCCTGCGTCGGAGCGAGATCCATACTGCGGTTAACTTTATAGAATTTTTCGAGTATGTAACTAGTAGCGTGGATAGGGGAGAACCAGTGGATGTTGGTGTATCTGGACTTCCAGAAGGCTTTCGACAAGGTCCCACATAAGAGATTAGTATACAAACTTAAAGCACACTGCATTGGGGGTTCAGTATTGATGTGGATAGAGAACTGGCTGGCAAACAGGAAGCAAAGAGTAGGAGTAAATGGGTCCTTTTCACAATGGCAGGCAGTGACTAGTGGGGTTTTTTTTTTTTTTTTGCTCAGTGCTGGGACCCCAGCTATTTACAATATATATTAATGATCTGGATGAGGGACTATTGAAGGCAATATCTCCACGTTTGCGGATGACACTAAGACGGGTGGCAGGGTTAGCTGTGAGGAGGATGCTAGGAGACAGCAAGGTGACTTTGTAAGGCTGGGTGTGTGGGCAAATGTTTGGCAGATGCAGTATAATGTGGATAAATGTGAGGTTATCCAGTTTGGTCGCAAAAACAGGAAAGCAGACTGTTATCTAAATGGTGGCCGATTGGGAAAGAGGGTGATGCAGCGAGATCTGGGTGTCATGGTACACCAGTCATTGAGGTAGGCATGCAGGTGGCAGCAGGCTATGGAAGAAAGCGAATGGTATGTTTTGGCTTTCATAGCAAAAAGATTTGAGTATAGGAGCAGGGAGGTTCTACTGCAGTGGTACATGGTCTTGGTGAGACCACACCTGGAGTATTGCATACAAGTTTTGGTCTCCAACTCTGAGGAAAGGACATATTGCCATAGAGGGAGTTGCAGAGAGATGTTCACCAGGACTGATTCCTGGCATGGTCAGGACTGTCTTATGAAGAAATTGCTGGATCGACTTCGGTTTATACTCTCTAGAATTTAGTGAGATTGAGAGGGGATCTCTTATAGAAACTTACAGAAACTTCTTAAGGGGTTGGAACAGGCTAGTAGAGGCAGGAAGATTGTTCCGCTGATGTTGGGGAAGTCCCAGGACAAGGGGTCACAGCTTAAGGATAAGGGGGAAAATCCTTTAAAACCGAGATGAGAAGAACTTTTTTAACACAGGGAGTGGTGAAGTCTGTGGAACTCTCTGGAACTCTCGCCACAGAGGGGTAGTCGAGGCCAGTTCATTGGCTATATTTAAGAGGGAGTTAGATGTGGCCCTTGTGGCTAAGGGATCAGAGGGTATGGAGAGAAGGCAGGTACGGATACTGAGCCACCTTGGATGATCAACCATTGTCATATTGAATGGCGGTGTGCAGGCTCGAAGGGGCCGAATTGCCTACTCCTGCACCTAATTCGATGCCTTTCTATTTTCTATTGGTAATAGGGCGTGTTACAATCTACAGCGGTACCTAGATCCGAGGAGACTATAGCCTCCCGGGAAATACATGAGTTGGGCTCAATTATATCATTTTGCGACTATGGGTGGTGTGCGGGTCCTCGTGATGTAGATTGTGTGAAATATATTCCAATTAATAATCTTCAGACCACAGGGGTTAACCTGCCCACCAGAACGGAAAACACCTGCTTGAGACGCGTAGAAAGAAGAAGGGACCACTATGGCACCGTGAGTCTTCAGCAGAATCCTTGAGCCGCTTGTCTAATGGGTTGCTGGACCCTCTGAGTTCTTCATGTCGTTTTAATATGTTGTCGGCTGCAGCGATTCCGGACCATCGCTTGAAAACACTGGGGCCCTTAGTCAGATTTGCAATAGGTGAGTCCAGCCTGTGGCTGTTATACCTCTGCATATTCGGAAGTCCGGAGATGTGATCTTACAATGGTTTATACCACACTGAGGGGGGTATATGGGGTGCTGCATTAGAGTCCATTCAGTCCCAATGGATGAAGCAAAGAAAGAACAGGGGGGGGACATGGTTGTTACCTTTTTATTTAACGTCTTCTAAGGTTCTTAACGCAAAAACCTAATGGACGCGTAGCGATGTAACAATTAATATCCGGATTTGATGATTCCTCGGGCATGCATCCCGATATCGCGAATTCCTCTCAAACATTCTTCCAACGGCGCTGCAATATTTCCTGTGTTTTGAAACGGTTGTAATCTCAGTTTAGAGACACAGCGCGGAAAAAAAAACAGGCCCTTCGGCCCATCGGGTCCATGCAGACCATCGATCAGCGCGTTCGCACTCGCGAACATTCTCCCGCTTTGTCTTCCACTCCCCACACACCAGGGGTAGTTTATAGAGCCCGTTAACTGTATACAAACCCGCACCGTCCTTTGGTTATCGAGGCCAAACGGAGCACCCGTCGGAAACCCACGCGGATCACAGGGGAACCTGCAAACTGCACCGAGACGATACAGCACTCAGGATCGAACCCGGGACCCTGGCCAGTGATGCTGCAGCAACCCTTCCAGTTGCCGCCACTGTGCCGCCGTTGGTTGATTATATTCCTACTGAGTCAGAGATTCCCAAACCCTCCTTTCCACAATCACCTGTTAAGCGCATGGTCGCGCCATGTGGATGAGTTAGGAGCAGGAGCCTTGCGAGCATTATGGGGAAAATTCACAGTCAGGAGCCCGAGGATAAAAGATGAATTTAGACGGGGCATGCCGAAAAAAGGCCAGTCGACCAACCCTAGGAATGAAAAACAAATCCAACAATGTACCCGTCCCTTGGAAGATGAGGCTCTTGCGCGTCGTGTTTTGAGGATAATATTCTATTAGAACATAGAAACCATAGAAATAGCACCAGGAGGAGGCCCTTCGGTCCTTCGAGCCCTGCACCGCCATTCAAAAACTTTTGGCGACATGGCTGTATGGTCCCCTACCATAAACCATTGCCTGCCTTCACCCCCCCCCCCCGTGCCCCCCATATCCCTTGACTCCACCAGCCCCTGCCTAGAGCTCTATGTGACTCCCTCATTAAATCCATCCATGACTTGCCTCCCCTTGCCCTCAGGGCCGGGGGGGGGGGGGGGGGGGGGGGGGGGGGGGAGGGGGGTGACTCCAATTCACAAATTCACAACTCTCTGGGTGAAAAGTTTTTTTTCTCACCTACAGTCCCTAATGTCCTCCCGTTTTATTCTAATGGTGGAGGGTTTTTGGAAAGATGGAAGAGAGCGCCCTCTGGTGTAGCTTCAGAGTGAAATGAACGGGAGAGAGTTTTTGTTCGGATCACCGCTTCTATGCCGCAGCGTGGGCCTCATGGTCTCGAGATGATACAACGGCGGAATCCGAGCCAAGGCCCCAGGGGGCATACTTAGCGTAATCGAGAGATTCACTTTGTGGTAAGCAGCCGAACACTCTCTGGAAAAAATCGCGAGCCTGCATCTCCGAGTTCCATATTAATTTTTTCAGTAGATATTTCGGCGCTTGTGCCCACGTTCCTTGAATGTACCACAAGCGGCCCCATTATCTGTAGGATTTGGGGCCAGTTTGCAATGAAGTATCCTCGGCCTGTCCTTCAACAACAGTGAGTTCAGGCGGATATTGAGACATGGACCTTCCCCGTAGCTTCCCTTAAAAAAAAAAACTTAAAGCGAAAAATAACATGCGATGAGCTGAAAGCCGACACCAAATCACCAACAAAATGACATCGATCTGCAAACATCTCAGGAACAGACCTCCCTTCACACTATCCGCGGCCGAGCAGCAATACTCAACATTAAACTAATCTGCATTGCTCCAACATAATACCTATCCCTCATTCCCTGTTTATATCAGCATTCTTAGCTATTGATGGAGCGCAGTCGTAGGTTCACAGGGTTAATTCCCGGAATGACGGGACTGTCATATGCTGAGAGAATGGAGCGGCTGGGCGTGTACACTTGAAATTCAGAAAGATGATAGGGAATCAGGTTGAACCCTATAGGATTATTAATGGTTTGGACCCGCTATAGGGTCATGGCAACATGTTTTTTCCGTTGGTTGGGGAGCCCAGAACCAGGAGCCATCGTTTCAGAATAAGGGGTAGGATATTTAGCAACGGAGATCAGGTCGAAACACTTTTTTTTCTCGGACGTTGTATTGTGAGTTTTGTGGAATTCTTGCCGCAGATGCGGAGCAGGTAGGGTTCTCTCTGGTTGCTGTCAAACTAGATAGGGGGGGGGGGGGGGGGGGGGGGGGTGGGGTGGGGGCTGCTAAGGATAGCAGGGGATATGGTGAGAAGGCTAGGACGGTCATACTGATTTTGGATGATCAGCCATGATCATAATGATCCAAATAAAGGATCGAATTCTCATTCTAAATCACATTGAAGGCGGTCGGTAAGGGTGCGGTGAACGTCCACCCATTCCTTCTATCCGGAGTTGCAGCATACACCCGCTAAGTTACTCCCAGGCTTTTGCGTCTACCTTCGCGGTTAATGGAGCTCAGGACCGCTCTCTATTTGGTGATATCATTAGCTCAGCTTGCGTGTAGTTGAAAGGCAAGGAACGCAGAGTGAAGGTATAGTGTGGAACGCATAGAGCAATGAAAGGGCTGAACGAATGTATGTTGGAAGATCGAACATAAATCCTTTCCAACCTGCAGGGAGGTAGATTAAAGAAAGTTTATAACAGCTACGAAGATACTATTCCTTGGAAACTGTTGGTGTTGGCTTGCTGCTTCAGTTTCTTCAGAACATAGTAGAGAATTACTACAAAAAAGAGATCAGCCGTGTAAATCCGTATACCATGATATAAATCTGTATTCACCTGAATAAATATTGGTAAATTGAAGATATATACGCTGGTGGGTTACGTTTGGGAATCATGGAGTTTTGTTCGTTGGATCTATCTCTCTATCTATCTATCTATCATTATCTATCTCTCATATATCTACGCTATCTATATATATTAGATAATCTATCTATCTATCTTGGAGTGGGATCTTATAGAAACGTACAAAATTCTTAAAGGGGTTGGACAGGCTAGATGCAGGAATGATTGTTCCCCGATGTTGCGGAAGTCCAGAACAAGGGGTTATCACAGCCCCCTGGACTGGGGGGACTATATACTCAAAATGCTCAACCCCGCTCACACAAGAGGGTGAATCTCTGGAGATGCTCAGCCCCAGAAGGATCACTCTATACTCACGAATGCCTCAGCGCCCCCTATTGTAAGCACTCTATACTACATGAATGCTGGGTCCCCTTGCTAGCTACACTTATCATCATGGATGGAGAGAAGCAGGTGTAGGATCCACTTGAGTTTACTCTGATAGCCATGATCAGCCCCCATGCTGTGCAGCTCACAGTGCCGAATGGCCTACTCCTGCACCTATGCTGTATTTTCTTGAAGCCTAACTTTTTCCTCCTCTTTTCTCAATGAACGCCAAACAGGAGCACTCGTAAGCACTGGGCTAAAACCCCAGAGCTGGACTCACTCTGTACTCATGAGGCTCAGGGCCCCGTTAGCCTCACTCTATAAGTGTCAAATGGGAAGACCGCCTTCTGTATCTCACAGGTTTACTAATGAGTGGCTCATCCTACCTGCATTAACTACAAATCACAGGTTCAAATTCTGCGGGACATGCCAGGCTAGAAATACCCAACACCTGTTAATAAAGGTAGCCTACACACAATTAAACAAAACCAGTATTTTAGTTCCGAGATGAGCCATTCCATCGTTAATATGGAACCTATCACAGAGATGGTGACGGGGTTCCCCCTCTTATACGACTTGAAAGGAGACTTCAAACACATAGATAATTTAGAACTATGAACGGACGGGGAGGTTGTAATAGGGGAGAAAAAAGGGCCTAAGACGAGTACAGAGAGTTTAAAATTTTAAATATTTAGAAATGGGTTTATTTTATTAAATGTGTTAGGGCCATGTGCCCTGAAAAGGAAAACTAAGTTGGGATCCATAATATTATGAAAGAATGTTGAAGGCTCGAAATACTTCATTTTTCAGATTGAGCGTGAGCTCCTTACCTAGAGAACTATGTTTCCTCATATACAGGGGGGGGGCGCAGGAGCATGAGGTCGGCAACATCAGTCGGGAATGGATAGATGCATTAACTGGACTAATACTGGATCTCTCTTGACTCTAAAGGCTGACTCCTGCGTTTAGATATGGACGCCTCTCCCTTCCTCTATCACTGTCTAGAGTTCGCTCTTAAAAAACAGCATAACTGCACAATGGCACCTCGAGCAGTTTTAGAGCAGCCACAGCTGGGGGAGTGCATCCATGCGTTTCAGGTGAGACGCCCCATAGTAGTGAAGATGTTTTATAGTGTGCTCATAGTAGTGAATCGTTTAGAAAACGAGGTCAAGACTAGTGCAAACCAGGTTTAATTTATTACAGATGATTGCAAGATAACTTGAGAGCGCGTACAGATGTAGAAAAAAACACAGACGGCGATATACAGTGTCTTAAAGATTAGTTAGATTGCGACACAGCATGTACGTCCAGATGTTTAGACACAGCCTACAGATGTGATCACCGCCTAGAGCACAGAGAGACTTGGCCCCAGGTCCCCCAGGGCTTTGTTGGATGTTTCCAGGATAATAGATTGTAGTGAGATGTACGAGGCAATTTCAGATGTAGTGACATTGTGTTAAATTGAATTACGTTACATGTTAAACGGAAAAGATGTTTAGAAAAGACTGTTATACTACGGTTACGCAAAATGCTGTTTAACTCGCGGGTGCAGCACGCAGTACTAATCCAGCAGCACTTAATAAATAGTTGTAAGCAGTAACAAACACTCTAATGGGTTCGTGAACAACCCAAGCTTAATAACTTTACAGCCGGCGTGTGTGGGGAATGTCAAGATCAAGTATGCAACACACACTTGATCCTTCCACCCATGAAATTATATCGCATTATTATACAAGACGTCTGAAGTTGTTTAGGAGCGCGTTCTTGGTACGGCATGTGATAATATCAGGGGCCTAGTTCTCGCTGTTAAGTGAGATTGAGGGAAGATGTTCTCTTACGCGTGCATGATGTTGTGATGATTATTTAATGAGGTAATGTATTGTTGCTAGTGACACAGGTCAATTGCCTCCTCTCACACTATGTACCCCGAGATTGTTTAGTCCCAGCGTACAGCTGTTCATCAATCAGTTCGAGCGCTGCGAAAAAACAGTTACGGTTTAGAGTTCGTAAGATGTACGGAAATGTGTTAACCAGCTGCAGTAAAACTGTCAGGATATGTTAGAGAACTGAATCCAATCTCCTCTCCACCAAGAACCCTCCGACCCGCTATCACTCTCCTCTCCCACTCCCATCACTTCTCCTAGAAACTCTAACCCTACTCACTGAGACAATTTAAAACAATGGGTTCCTGTAAGGGAACTCAAGATTAACCTATCAACAGCCAGCAGTGAAGTGGCGGGATTGCGAAGTACCGTATGCCCCACCTTAGAACGGACTGATAACCCCACGGTCAGATCGTTAGTAACGGCTGTACGTATGTCGTGGATCAATGTTGAGTGCCCTAGAAACCTATACCACTTTAGTCCGTACGTTTTGTTCTGCAATCAGAGGAAGTGAAATGGTTGAGCGGTACTCGGGGGTGTAGTAGTGTTTATTCAGACGCGTAAAAACTCGTCCAACAACTAGATTATGAAGAGACAGGATGAGTGAATATTTAGACCGGCTAAGATTTAGCGAAGATGTTTAGAGAGTGTAGAACAATGATTCCATATAAGACTTTCTCCCCCCTCTCCCCGCTTTTGTCCACTTTCCCCCTTTTCCCCAGATTCCGTCTTCCGCGCTTTGGTTTGGTCTTGTATAGCAAGGCTCGTAGGAATTAAATTAGATCCCAGGTAGCGAGAGTCAGGGATATAAACTAAAAAAACACACACAACTTGTAAATCTCTGGACTTTATAATGTAGCGCGTACGGATGTATTGAAATACTCACAGTGCATTGTACAGATTTAAGAGATTCTTTCCGAGAGCGTGCACCGATGGCCAAGTGGAACTCATTTGGAGAGAAGCCGGTGTACGGGATGTATGACTGAGCAGATGGAATGATCAGCGATGATTAATATGGCCATGAAGGGACCAGGAACTCAACGTACGCGAATGCGCTTATTACTGCTCCCTAGTTCCTTTAAAAATGTGCCTATGTTTAAGATCACCTACGGCACTCGTGATGTGGTTAGAAAGTACACTTGTTTTTGATGAGAGTTCAGGACATCAAATCTTTCTTCCTCTCCTTCCTTCCCTTTCCTCCTCCAAAACAGACAACAGACACTAAAATGGGTACGGTGAATACTATCAAGCATTTTGTCACAGATAAACCTTAAGCCTTATGTCGGGGATAGCTAAAGTTAGTAGGCAAGCACACACTTGAACTCCTCAGATCAATGAGATATTTTATGCGGGTAGCAGAATCGCGTAAGAGAAACGTATTGCGCGTACAGATGTCCAAGATGGATAGGAGTCGGTAACAGAAAGGAAGGAGTTTAGAGCGTGCACAGGGATAGAGAAGATCGATTGAAAGCGCGGAAAAATTTATGGAGGATGTATAAGCCCGAACCGACATAATAATAACAACACATCTTATTGGCGTACAGAATGTTATCAATTCCAATGTCGTACAGAATGTAGGCAGATAGCTTTAGACATGTACAATGTTTGTTCGTATATATTACGCTTGCGTAGAGATGGTAGCAAAAATGTTTAGAACACTTGACTCTGTCCCCTCTGCTCAATGATATTGAATAGACACCAGACATATGCGTATTGATGAGAAAACGCCAGGTAAAACGGTCACCGTTACTCTCTGCCGCTGACTTGGGACCCGTTTTTTTCCTTGTGCATACAATGCGATTAAGGCCAGAATTCGGAAACCATCTGATTTTTTGTTCCTGTGCCAAATGAGAATGAGAGGAAATCTGATTATTCCTAGTGCTATACATCTGTTCGAAGCTTCAATCCACTGGTGATGGACAAGGAAATGCCTCGTCTCATTATGCTAATTTATCGCTTTTCCGTTTTTTCTGCTTTTACCTGCCCTCCCTCTTTTTTTTTTTTTCGTTTATCTCATCTGTTCGGATCGTTTTTTCCTTTTCCTTTATCGTATCCTAATTCTTTATCTATCTTTCTATCTATCTATCTCTCTATCTATATATCTATCTATCTCTCTATCTATCTTTCTCTCTATCTATCTTTCTATCTATCTCTCTATCTCTCTTTCTATATCCTCTTATCTCTCTCCTTCTTCTTTCTTCCTATTCCGTCTTTTTTGTCTCTTTCTATCTCTCATTCCTTCTATTTCTATCTATCTCTCTTCTTTTTTTATTTCTTCTTTTCCTCTAAAAACTCTTTTCCTTTCTCTATTCTTCCTCCTATTTTCTCTTCGCTCTCTCTCTCCTCCTTTCCTTGCCTATCTTTCCTTCTCTCTCTAATGGGGTTTAATACCATCCCCTTTTATTATTTTTTTCTTATCTATCTCCTTACCTTTTTTCTTAGGTTTTTTATTTAATTCTACTTCTATTTCTTTTATTTTCTTCTTTTACTCTTATCTTCTCTTTCTTTTTCCATCTTCTCTAACTTCTTTACTCTTTACCTCTTACTCTTCTACTCTTTTTTTCTTTCATTTCTTTCCTCCTCTTTTCATTTTCCTTCTTATTTTCCTTCTTTTATCTTAATTTTTTCCTTTCTTTATTTTTTCTATCCTCTCATTCTTTTTTTTAACCCTTTTCCTTTCTTTTATTCTATCTTTCTATCATCTATTTTCTATCTTTTCTAGTCCTATTTTTTTCTCCTATTCATTCTATTTTTTCTCTCTCTTTCTCTATCTCTCTCTTTCTTTCTATCTATCATTTTCCTCTTCTCTCATTCCTTCTATCTCTATCTATCCTATCTTTCTCCCCCTTCTCTTTTTTCTTCTCTTTCTATCTCTCCCCCCTTCCTTCTCTTCTTTTTATCTCTCTATCTACTTCTTCTATTTTTATCCTTCTATTTTCTATACTAGCTCTTCTATTTTTCCTTCTATCATCTCCTTCTACTCTTTCCCCTTTTCTTCTCCTTTCTATATACTCTATCTTTATCTATTTCTATTTATCTACTATCTATCTTCTTTCTATCTATCTCCTTTTTAATTCTGCAATCTTCTTTTAAACCCCTTTTTTCGCATCATTCTATTTTCCTCTATCTATTCTTCTTCCATTTCTATCTCCATCTTTTACCTTTCCATTCCTTTCTCTTTTCCCATCTATCATATTCTATCTCCCTCCTATTATTACTCTCTTATTATTTCTATTCTTTCTTTCTTTCTTTCCTCTATTTCTTCTTTCCTTCTACTCTTCTTTTCTCTTTCTATATCTACTTTTCCTTCTTATTTTTCTTCCTATCTCTTTTTCTCACTCAACTTCTGACCTCTTCTCTTTTTTCTTACTTTTTCTTTTCACTTTTTATCCTACTTTCCCCTATTATTCAACCAAGTGTACTTTTTCTTCTCTCCTCACTCTTTCTAACCTTTTTCTTTTTTTATTCTTGCCTAAATTCTTATATTTCATTTCAACTCCTTCCTTCTTATACGTTTCTTCTTTTCACCACTTCTTCTTTTTTCACTGACTCTTTTCTTCTCTTCTCCTATATCCTTCTTTCTCTTTCTTTTCCTTTTTTCTTCTTTCGATTTCTTTTAATTTCCTCCTCACTCTTATCCCTCTTTTCCTGCCTTTCTTTTCTCCCCTTTTCTCTTCCTTAAATACATTCTCTATTTTTCTTCTCCCATCTCTTCTTCTCTTTATTTGGGGATATTTCTTCACCTTTCTCTTCTCTCTCGGTCTCTCTCTCTTTCTTTCACTCTCTTAGACCTCTACTCTTTCCCTTTCTTTTCTATTTGTTGCTTTCTTCTCTCTTCTATCTCTTTCTTCTTATTTCCTACTTTTATTGTTTTATCTTTCTATCCCTTTTTCTAGGTCTTTTCCTTCCTTTTCTTTCATCCACCTCTTCTTTTTCCTTCTCTCCTTTTTTCTTCTTCCTACATTTTCCTTTTCCTTCTTTATTCCCACTGTATTTTCTTCTCCTATTTTCCTTTGAAATCCGAAATCCTTCTTTCTTCTGTTTAATTCTCTTCCGCCGCCATTATGGAATTGGGGCTCGTAGAAAGCCCAATCGAATTTGTCAAATCTTCCTTCATTCTTCCTCCTCCATTTTTATCTCGTTCCTCTCTCTTTCCCTCTTTCTTCTCCCCCTTCCTTTCTTTCTCTCCCTCTTCATCCTCTCCTTATCAACCAGTATTTCCTTCATCCTCCATTTTTCCCTTTCTCCCAGTCCCGCCATTCCTTTCTCTCCTCTCTGATCTTCCCCATTCTCACCCTTCCTTATTCTCTTTTCCCCTTTCCTTCTACCTTCCCTCATTTCTAGGAGCTCTCTCTTATATCCACTCTTAAATGCTCTCGTTCTTTCTATAACACTTCTTTCTTTTTTTCCTCAATTCCCTTTCTTCTTTTATCTCCCTCTCCTAGTTTCTATTTTCTTTCTTTCTCCTCAGGAGTACCATCTCCTCCCCTTTATCTCCTCACCCTCTCCTTCTGGTCTCTTTCGACCTTCATCTTTCCATTGCTCTCCTTTTTCTCTATCTCGCATCTCTTCTCTTTTATAATTTTATATGGTTCTCTCTTTATCCCTTTTCCTCCTTCTTTTTCTCTTGAATCCACTACTTTCTCTTTTAACTCTTTCTTCAATTCTTCTTCTTTTCCACCCCTTTCCTGTTCTCTCCTCTATGAATCTTGCTCCTCTTTCTCTTCCTCTTTTCTTCTCATGTCCTACTCTCTATCCCTCTTATCCTCTTCCTTATCTTTTCTTTTTCACTATCTCTATCTATCTATCTTTCTATTCTATCGATCTATCTATCTTCCTCTTTCTCCTTTCTCTATTTATTCTTCTATTCCCTCCCTCTTCTATCCCATTTATCTCCTCTTCGCTATCTCCCCTATTCCTTCCTCCCTTTCCCTCCCCATCCTCTATCCATCTTCGTCTATCTAGAGGGACTCTATCCCACTCTCCCTCTTATTCATTCTTTCCTCTCTATCTTCCCTTCCTATCTTCTTTTTCCTTCCTATTATCTAGATTACTATCTTTCTAAATCCTATCTTCTCTTCTCTATCTACATCTATCTATTCCACTCTTCTAGCTATCTTCTGTAATCCTTCAGCTCCTTCTCTTTATCCCCCTATTCTCTCCTATCTATCTATCTATTTTCATCCTATCTTTCTTCTATCTATCCTCCATCTATCTCGTATCTTCTCCCTTCCTAGCTGGCCGCTATCTTCTATCTTTGAGTTGCATCTCCCCTCTATCTGTCTTACCCCCGGAGTGCCTTCTTCCCTTTTCTCTCTCTCCCCCTCGCTCCTTTCCCTCCCTTCTCTCCTCCAGCCATGTCTGTGACTACCTTCCCCCTTACCTTCATCCGATTTTCACTTCCATACTCCCCCCCTTCACTCGTCTCTCTCCTTGACTTGCGAACCCTCCGCCCGCCCAGGAGGCCCTCCCTTTCTCTTCTCCCTAAAGTCCTCATTTTATCCTCCTTCTCCTCCATCCTCGCCGATCTCTACGCTTTTTCCTCTTCTCTTCTCTCCCTCTCCACTAGCCTTCTTCATTCCATTCTCCTCTTCTCCTGAACAAAACCTAGTCTCTCCTCCCACCTTGCCAAGCTCTCTACAGACCCATTTCCAACCTGCTCTCTTCCTCTACTAGCCTTGTAAAGGAAATTTTCTCAACGTTCTTCTACCTCTCTCCAAAACACTATCTTCCCTCCTTCCTTCTCTCAAGGCTTTCTCCCCACCACCCTCACCCTCTTCAGAGTCCCTTCCTTGTTCGTCTTTCACTTACAGGTCTCAGATCCCCTTCTTCCAGCTTCCACCCCCCCCCTCTCTTCTCCTTCTCTCCTCCCTTTCCTCCTCTCTCTCCTTCTACCTCTCTCTCCTCCCTCATTTTCTCCCTCCCTTCCGACCTCTCCTCACCACTCTAATTTACTCTCTCTTCTTTGGCTCTTTGAGGTCTCTCTTTCTTTTCTACCCCCCCCGCCCTGAGATGGTTCATCCTTTTTTTGATTCTTCCTTTCCTCTGTCTCTTCCCAGTCTCCTGGGAGTGCCTCACCGTCTGATCAGACATACCACTTCCCCCAACACCATCTCCCTAGTCAAGAAGCACTCCATGCGCCTCCTCTGCTTCCTCTCCTCTTCATGCGGAGAGCGGACCTCCCCCCTTCTTCTCCCCTCACGACACTTTTCTCTATCTGCCATCAACTTTCTATCCAGATTCTATACCTGCATCCTAACTCACTCGTCTCCTTCTTGGCACTTGCTCTTTACTGTTCTGACCCCTTTCCTACAGATGTAGTTCACCGACCCTCTGTACCTTCTCTTTCTACCATATCACCCCAACCTTAGACTTTAGGACTATCACATCTCGAGACTTCTCGCAAGAACTCAAGCCCCCTATCACTGTAGAACACCTCTTCCCCCCAGCTCCCCCCACTTCGTTCAACCCCTCCTACCTTTCTCTTCCCTTCTTCTAGCCGCAGCACTCTAAGGCCTATCCACCCCCAGACTCAAATAACCAGCTTTTTTCCTCAGACCTTCAGACTGTTCCCATGTCCTGATTAGGGAAAATTCCTGAACACTCGTTGACCTTCTAAACAACTGGTGTTACTAACTTTTCCCATCAATGTCTCCAGTGCGAAATCAAGGCGTTATTTTCTCCACATTCATTGCAAACTATCTAATGTTGCAGCTGTATCCCTTTTAAAATACCAGGAGGTTTGGAAGGCTAACATTTTGGCATACTGTGAATATCAGTTAAATATACCGTCTCCCGCTTCTTTCCGGTCTTGTCTATTTTTATTGGTTCCTGGTTCTGTCGCCTTTTCTTTTACGATTACTTCCACATTCTAAAGTGAGGGGGAAAACGTAAGTCTCCGCTCTGTGAATTTTACGTGCTGTAATTGAATTTCCTCATAAAGTTTTCTGGTAGATCTTGTTACACAAAGCAAGTCTAGAACTTCCATCTTCTTGCAGTATTCATCTCATGAGCTCCCCCAATAGCCTCGTTTCGGGCCGAAACCCTTCTTCATCCCTTGGGGAGTTTTCTTAATCATTTTGACTTCCATAAGCGCTTCCCCGGGCTCCTCATTCGTAGTGAGCCCTCCCTCTCATTCCCTTTATAGTACCTCATCTCCGTCGGGTCCGCTGATCTCCCTCTACCAACATTTGTTGACTAACAATACCGCATCCTGTAGCTTTCCCTATTTCAGTCGGAAACTGCGCCCCAGATCCCTCCCGTTCTTTTTAAACTTGCCATCTCGGCTCTCTTTTCATTCTGTTGAGCGTTGCTCCGAGAATCTCTCCCTCATTCCCTTTCCGCACCATCTTTTCCAGGGTAGATCCCCTTCTCAGATTCTTTCCAGATTCTCCTCCTTGGCGTATGCTGCATTCCCCAAAACTGAAGGTATTCTCTCAGCTATCGAGTACTACAGCCCAGTTTGGTGGTTCTGTCCTTCCTCCATCGTTGTATTCGCCCTGGGTCCTTCGGGAAACTCGTCTGAATCTTCCCCAATACAGTTTCCTGCAACAAGGATCCTCCTTCCATTCCCCTCTAGACCTGGCTCGATCCCAACGTGGACTCTCAGGCTGACCACACCTTCTCACCGGGCTCCGGACTTCTACCTTCAGTAAGGAATACTCCTTTCTTCATGGTCTCCCTAATTTTTTCCATCCTCGATTCCCAGGAATTTTTGCTTTTCTCTCAGTCCTTATGCCCCTTCCTCTTCTTTTGAGTCTCAGCTTTCTCTCTCCCCCCTTTTTCTTCACTTTTGTGTCCCAGGGACCACCCGCTGCTTTCCCGATTGGCTCTATGCCGGGATTCTTGTGTCTTCTCGCAATGACTATCCTTTCCACAATCTTTCCCCACTGACTTCCTTCTGCATCTAATTCTCTTCCCCCTTCCCCTCTCTCCTCCCTCTCCTCCCCGTCCCTCATTTTCTCATCCCCATCCCTTCTTCCCTCTCCTCTCCCCCTTCTCCCCCCCCCCCTCCCTCCCTCTCTCCCTCTTCCCCCCCCTCCCTCTCTCTCTCTCTCTCTCTCTCTCTTTCTCTCCTCTCTCTCTCTCTCTCTCTCTCTCTCTCTTTCTCTCTCTTTCCCTCTTTTCACCCTCCCTCATTCTCTCTCTCC
>NW_026576026.1:0-16095 GCF_028641065.1 Leucoraja erinaceus | reverse complement strand
TATTCACCTCTGTCATGCTCTGCTGTGCCACTGAAGCTACACCTTCTACATTGTACAGGATTAAGTAACCGCCTTGTCGCTACGTCCTTTGCAATCATCTTTTTTTCAATATTAGCCTGAGAAAATATCCCAAACAATACCTGGTGGAACAGGTCACCGAATGGACAGGTCACCTTATCTGATCAACGGCAATTGCCAAGTCCTTGATTAAGTCAATGATAAATTGCTGTAAAATGCTGGATAAGGCATGACGGCAAAACGGTTGCCAGAGGGTTTAAGCTCACAGTGTAGGAGAGGAAGCAGGAGGAGCAGTACGTGTATCGAAGGACTTATCCCACACAACCATGTCCTTCATTCTTTCCCTGCTCCCATTGCGAGAATGGTACAGAGTTGGAAAGGTCGCACCACCAGACTCGTGTACAGCTACTTCCCCTCTGTTATCAGGGTTTTAACTGGTGCTTCCATAAGTTAGGTTACGGTCCTATTCACCTCTACCCCATAGTGGACATTGGACATTGTCTATAGTCCTTCCATAAGCTAGGATATTGCCCGATTCACGTCTACCCCATAGAGGACACTGGATATTGTTTAAATGATGTGCCACAATGCTGAGAACTATATTATTCTGCTGGTGCACAATAATGCTGGAGAAACTCAGCAGGTGCAGCAGCATCTATGGAGCGAAGGAAATAGGCAACGTTTCGGGCCGAAAACTCCTTCGCTCCATAGATGCTGCTGCACCCGCTGAGTTTCTCCAGCTTTTTTGTGTACCTTCGAATTTCCAGCATCTGCAGTTCCTTCTTAAACAATATATTATTCTGCTGTCTGTATGTTCCCTGTTGCTGTACATATTGTACTTGAGTTTGACAAGATTTTTAATTGTAGTTTAGTTTAGTTCAATTTAGAGATACAGCGTGGAAGCAGGCCCTTCAGCCCACCGAGTCCGTGCTGACCAGTGATCCCCGCTCATTAACACTATCCTACATTCACTAGAGACATTTTTTTTTACATTTATTAAACCAATTATAGTATAGTTTAGTTTATTGTTACGTGTACCAAGGAATTTTGTTGTTGTGTGTTATCCATCTCCATGTCGTCTATTATCAGGCTTGTGAACAGTCTTTCCATAAGCTAGAGTTCTGTACATTCCACCTCTGCTCCATTGCTGATATTGGTCTTTGTCTATGGAACTGGGGTGCTGCCATACTGAGAACTGCTTGATCACTTTAGTTTAGTTTAGACATAGAAACATAGAAAATAGGTGCAGGAGTAAGCCATTCAGCCCATCAGCTTTATTTTTGCCAGCTGCCTCAGATGGAAAAATCCAGATTTAACAACAACCCTCACCTGACAGTCAAATCTAAGCTCAGGGTACACTTTAATCCCCAGGTTCGTGATGTTAGGTTTGAGATATGCAGACAAAGAGCCTAGATCAACAGGGGGGGCCCCAGAGGTGCCACCAAAGATCATTACCTCTGTCTTGTCATCATTAAATTTTAAAAAGTTCAGTGACATCCAGGCCTTTATGTCACTGAGACACTCAAGCAAGAGCCCGACAGAGTGTACACCCCCCTTTCCCAGAGGCACATAAAGCTGACTGTCATCAGCATAAAAGTGGAATGAAATCCCGTGCTTCCTAAGGATGGAACCGAGTGGGAGCAAATAGAGTGAAAAGAGGAGAGGGCCAAGAACTGAGCCCTGTGGGACCCCACACGAGAGAGGAGCAGAGGAGGATACAGAGTCCCCAAGGCTGACACAAAAAGTTCGATCAGCCAAGTACGACCTGAACCACTCCAGTGCTATGCCCCTGATACCCACCCACTGCTCCAAACGGGAGATCAAAATGTCATGATCCACTGTGTCAAAGGCAGCTGACAAATCTAAAAGCACGAGGACAACACAGTCACCATGATCAGTAGCTAAAAAAATATCATTAAAAACCATCAAAAGGGCCGATTCTGTGCTGTGCCGGGACTTAAAACCGGACTGGAAAACCTCCAAAACGTCATGTTCCTCCAAAAAGGCCATCAATTGCCTGTGCACGATCCTCTCTAGGACTTTTGATAAAAAAGGCAGTTTGGAGATAGGCCTGAAATTCCCAAGAACTGCAGGGTCAAGAGCAGGTTTCTTAATCAGGGGTTGTACTACTGCATGTTTAAAAAGCGCAGGAACAACACCCGAGGACAAACTGCTATTAACGACAGCGATAACAGATGGTCCTACAGTGGGCAACACCTCCTTAAACAGCCAAGGAGGAACAGCATCATTCGGAGAACCTGAGGGCTTTGAACGACCAACAATCTCATGCAAAAAGGAGAGAGATACGGGCTTAAAATGATCAAATACAGCCGTGCATGGAACAGATACCGAGGGGTCATAAGCAGATGGTGGGATTAGAGCTCTAATCATAGCGACCTTATCAACAAAAAAGCGGAGGAAGTTCTCACACACAGCAGGGGATGCCTGCATACAGACTGCCTGCGGGGCATTAAGAACTGTGTTAATGGTGTTAAACAAAACAAGAGGGCTGTGGCAGTCAGAGAGGATAATACCTGAGAAATGTTTCCTCTTAGCAGCTTTCACAACGTTCTGATAATGACACCAACTCTCCCTCAACATTTGAAATGACACCTGCTGTTTGTCTTTCTTCCACTTCCGCTCAGCTCTACGACACTCGCGCCTGACAGCACGAGTTGTGTCATTCATCCAGGGCTCAAATTTAGTTTTAGGCTGCCTGAACTTCAATGGAGCCACAGTGTCCAAAACAGTCTGGCAGGTGGAGTGAAGCCATGAGCTAAGCTCCTCTGTATCACACACAGACTCAGGAATGATGGAGTTATATAGCCAATGAACTGGCCTCAACTACCTTCTGTGGCAGAGAATTCCACAGATTCATCACTCTCTGTGTAAAAAATGATTTTCTCATCTCGGTCCTAAAAGATTTCCCCCTTATCCTTAAACTGTGACCCCTTGTTCTGGACTTCCCCAACATCGGGAACCATCTTCCTGCATCTAGCCTGTTAACCCCTTAAGAATGTTGTAAGTGTCTACAAACGCCTCCGTTGCCATGCAGTGAGAACGGAGAGGTTGAGAAGGAGTTTCTTCCCAGAGGCAATTCGGACTGTAAACGCCTTTCTCACCAGGGACTAACTGTACAGAACGTTTTTCCTTCTATTATTTATTATGTAAAATAATATGTGTGTTATGATTGTGTTTATAATTTGTTTGGTTGTTTTGTTGTTCCGCGAGCATTGCCACTTTCATTTCACTGCACATCTCGTATGTGTATGTGACAAATAAACTAAACTTGACTTGAACTTGACTTGACTTGATCCCCCCTCAATCTCCTAAATTCTAACGAGTACAAGCCGAGTCTATCCTCGTCCAAATCATTAATATTGTTATTCTAATTGGTGTAGGAAGGAATTGCTGATGCTGGTCTACACCGAAGATAGATACAAATTGCTGCAGTAGCTCAGCGGGACAGGCATCATCTCTGGATGGATGGTGTGGGTGTCATTTTGGGTCAAGACCCTTCTTCGGACACTGAAGAAGGGTCCTGACCTGAAACGGCAGCCATTCCTATCCAGGGTCATAGTCAGAGGGTCAAAGAGTGATACAACTTGTAAACAGGTACATTGGCCCAACTTTCCCACACTGAACAACATGTCCAAACTAGACGAATCCCACCTGCCTGAATTTGGCCCATATCTCATAGGTCATTTGGAAGAGTGGGCTGAAAGATGGCAGATGGAGTTTAATGCTGATAAGTGTGAGGTGCTACATCTTGGCAGGACAAATCACAATAGGACATACATGGTAAATGGTAGCGAATTAAGGAATGCAGTTGAACAGAGGGATCTAGGAATAATTGTGCATAGTTCCCTGAAGGTGGAACCTCATGTAGATAGGGTGGTAAATAAAGCTTTTAGTGTGCTAGCCTTTATAAATCAGGGCATTGAGTATAGAAGTTGGCAGGTAATGTTAGAATTGTACAAGACATTGGTGAGACCAATTCTCGAGTATGGGGTACAATTTTGGTCGCCCAATTATAGGAACGATGTCAACAAAATAGAGAGAGTACAGAGGAGATTTACTAGAATGTTGCCTGGGTTTCAGCAACTAAGTTACAGAGAAAGGTTGAACAAGTTAGGTCTTTATTCTTTGGAGCGCAGAAGGTTAAGGGGGGGACTTGATAGAGGTCTTTAAAATGATGAGAGGGATAGACAGAGTTGATGTGGATAAGCTTTTCCCATTGAGAGTAGGGAAGATTCAAACAAGAGGACATGACTTCAGAATTAAGGGACAGAGGTTTAGGGGTAACATGAGGGGGAACCTCTTTACTCAGAGAGTGGTAGCTGTGTGGAATGAGCTTCCAGTGGAAGTGGTGGTGGCAGGTTTGATTTTATAATTTAAAAATAAATTGGATAGGTATATGGATGGGAAAGGAATGGAGGGTTATGGTCTGAGTGCAGGTAGATGGGACTAGGGGAAAATAAGTGTTCGGCACGGACTTGTAGGGCCGAGATGGCCTGTATCCGTGCTGTAATTGTTATATGGTTATATTATATGGTTATATTGAATGGTGGTGCAGGCTCGAAGGGCCAAATGGGCGTACTCCTGCAATTATTTTCTATGTTTCTATGTTTCTATGTTATCAGATTGACTTGGGATTACTGATTAAGATCTTTGAATTGGCAGATGCATAGAAGGTAAGCACTCGGAGTCCGATTGCATGGCAGAGTGCCTTTGTTGCACCCTTGCAATGATGAATCATGCATCTGGGAGGACCATGAATCTAACAAAAGCATCGCATTCAACTGGGTCCATGGAATCTGCTTAGAGTCAAAGTGTGGAAACAGGACCTTCAGCTCAACTTGCCCACACCGACCAACGTGTCCCATCTATACCTGTCTGCGTTTGGCCCATATCCCTCAGAACCTGTACGATCCATGTTCCTGTATATCAGTTCATTTTAGTTAGTCACATGTACCGAGTTATAGTGAAAAACTGTAGTAGCGTGCTGACCAGTTAGCGGAGAGGCAATATATAGAAACATAGAAAATAGATGCAGGAGTAGGCCAATAGGTGAAGTTCGCGCGTAACGTACGGCGCCAAGACGTTGCGTACGCCCGTCGAGGCGGTGCGTACGGCATCGAGACAGCTGGGGGCCGGCAGACTGTTGCCACGCGGAATTTTTGAACGCGGTCAGTTTTTCGGAGCCCCGTGCGATGTCGGGACCAGCTCTGCCCAACTCCATACGGCTCCAGCGATCGAAGTGGGACCGGTCCCGCGAGGCCTTACGGCTCAAGCGACCACGTTAAGTCGCGCTTGCCGCATGGAGTCACATGCTCATGGGACTTGCCCTTAAGTTCATAAGTATTAGGAGGAGAATGAGACCATTCGGCCCATCACGTCTACTCTGCCATTCAATTGTAGAATCGTGTCATATTCCATGGAAACAGGCCGTTTGGCTCAACCTCATATTTTATAGTAAAAGGATCAGGCCATTCGGCCCATCAAGTTTGTTGATTTTAGCTCTGCTTCAACTGTGGGAGCAGGGAGAGAAAGAAGGACTGGGGTTGGTGAGACAAGTCTATGGCTACATGGACTGCTCCTCCTGCTCCCCCTCCGACACTGTGAGCTTGACGCTTTAACCTTGCAAATGATTTGCCGTCATGCCTTATCCGGATGACACTAAGCTGGGGGGCAGTGTTAGGTGTGAGGAGGATGCTAGGAGACTGCAAGGTGACTTGGATAGGCTGGGTGAGTGGGCAAATGCTTGGCAGATGCAGTTTAATGTGGATAAATGTGAGGTTATCCATTTTGGGGGCAAAAACGGGAAAGCAGATTATTATCTAAACGGTGGCCGATTGGGAAAGGGGGAGATGCAGCGAGACCTGGGTGTCATGGTACACCAGTCATTGGAGGTAGGCATGCAGGTGCAGCAGGCAGTAAAGAAAGCGAATGGCATGTTGGCTTTCATAGCAAGAGGATTTGAGTATAGGAGCAGGGAGGTTCTACTGCAGTTGTACAGGGTCTTGGTGAGACCACACCTGGAGTATTGCGTGCAGTTTTGGTCTCCAAATCTGAGGAAGGACATTATTGCCATAGAGGGAGTGCAGAGAAGGTTCACCAGACTGATTCCTGGGATGTCAGGACTGTCTTATGAAGATAGACTGGATAGACTTGGTTTATACTCTCTAGAATTTAGGAGATTGAGAGGGGATCTTATAGAAATTTACAAAATTCTTAAGGGGTTGGACAGGCTAGGTGCAGGAAGATTGTTCCCGATGTTGGGGAAGTCCAGTACAAGGGGTCACAGCTTAAGGATAAGGAGGAAATCCTTTTAAACCGAGATGAGGAGAACTTTTTTCACACAGAGAGTGGTGAATCTCTGGAACTCTCTGCCACAGAGGGTAGTTGAGGCCAGTTCATTGGCTATAAGAGGGAGTTAGATGTGTCCCTTGTGGCCAAGGGGATCAGAGGGTATGGAGAGAAGGCAGGTACGGGATACTGAGTTGGATGATCAGCCATGATCATATTAAATGGCGGTGCTGGCTCGAAGGGTCGAATGGCCTACTCCTGCACCTAATTTCTATGTTTCTATGTCTATGTTTCTATCCAGCATTTTATCATTTACTTAATCAGGGCCTTCGCAATTGCCATTTATCAAATAAGGTGATCTTTCCAGTCGGTGAACAATTCCATATTTTCTCATGCTATGGTGCTAATGTTAATTAACCACACCCCACCCATACGTGATCCATATCTCTGTACTTCCTGTGTAGGAAGGAACTGCAGATGCGGGTTTACACCGAAGACCTTTGTTCTTCCCCCCCTCACAACGGCTCCCTCATGCGGGGTCCTCCTGCGATCTCTTCCCCCCCCCCCCCCCCCCCCTCACCAGGTTCTCCTTTGTTCCCCTCGCCCCTCACAACGGCTCCCCCATGCTGGGTCCTGCTTTGTTACCACCCCCGCCTCTCACAGTGGGCAGAGTGGGCAAAGACAGTCGATCTGACCCACAATTGGGGCAGTCTTATTAATGGTGTCTTGGGAGGGTGGGGTGAAGAGAAAAGGGCCTGTCCCACGAGCATGAGACTCCATGCGGCAAGCGCGGCCTAACGTGGTCGCTTGAGCCGCACGGCCTCGCGGGGCCGGTCCCACTTCGATCGCCGGAGCCGTATGGAGTTGTGCGGAGCTGGTCCCGACATCGCGCGGGGCTCCGAAAAACTGATCGTGTTCAAAAATTCCGCGCGGCAACGGCCCGCCGGCCCGCAGCCGTCTTGACACCGTACGTCACGCGCGAACTTCCCCAGGACTTCGCTCGAACTTCACGTCACTCACTCGACCTCCGTGCGGCCCCCGCTTCCGGATTGGTCGTGCTTGCCGCATGCAGGTCGCATGATCGTGGAACAGGCCCTAAAGAGTAGAATTTGACCAAGATACCCCAAAGGTACGAGCCATTTGCGTTCAGTAATTGTTGCTCAGCCAGTCAGCATGCCGTAATATATAAAAATACCAAAAGGACAAAAAATGCAGGAGTAACTGGGCAGGTCAGACAGCATCTCTGGAGAACATGGACAAGTGTTTCCCGTAGGCAGTAATATATGATTTGTTTACCGAAGATATCATCTGCAACGAGATCTGGGTGTCATGGTACACCAGTCATTGAAAGTAGGCATGCAGGTGCAGCAGGCAGTGAAGAAAGCGAATGGTATGTTAACATTCATAGCAAAAGGATTTGAGTACAGGAGCAGGGAGGTTCTACTGAAGTTGTACAGGGTCTTGGTGAGACCACACCTGGAGTATTGCGTACAGTTTTGGTCTCCTAATCTGAGGAAAGACAACCTTGCCATAGAGGGAGTACAGCGAAGGTTCACCAGACTGATTCCTGGGATGTCAGGACTTTCATAGGAAGAAAGACTGGATAGACTCGGCTTGTACTCGCTAGAATTTAGAAGATTGAGGGGGGATCTTATAGAAACTTACAATATTCTTAAGGGGTTGGACAGGCTAGATGCAGGAAGATTGTTCCCGATGTTGGGGAAGTCCAGAACAAGGGGTCACAATTTAAGGATAAGGGGGAAGACTTTTAGGACCGAGATGAGAAAAAAAAATTTCACACAGAGAGTGATGAATCTGTGGAATTCTCTGCCACAGAAGGTATTTGAGGCCAGTTCATTGGTTATATTTAAGAGGGAGTTAGATGTGGCCCTTGTGGCTAAAGGGATCAGGGGGATTGGAGAGAAGGCAGGTACGGGATACTGAGTTGGATGATCAGCCATGATCATATTGAATGGCGGTGCAGGCTCGAAGGGCCGAATGGCCTACTCTTGCACCTATTTTCTATGTTTCTATGATCTCTGTTTGCTTTTCGTTGCATTTCGTTGTCTCTGTACTGTACACTGACAATGACAATTAAAATTGAATCTGAATCTGAATCTTTGTTGTTACCTTGGAAAACAATGATTTATTCACCATTTTCCTTGATCCCCATCTCCTTTGTCTCTTCTTCACACCTTACAACTCCTTATCGCTGTATCTCCCTTTCCCCTGACTCAGTTTGAAGAAGGATCTTGATCCGAAACATCACCCATTACTTCTCTCCAGAGATGCTGCCTGTCCCGCTGAGTTACTCCTGCATTTTGTGTCTATCTTCGGTTTAAACCAGCATCTGTAGTTCCATCCTGCAACTTATTAAACCTCGCCTTTACTGGCTTAAACTCAAAGCCAGGGGTGTATGATTTAAAATTCAAAGAATGGGCACAAAAAGGCATAACGGCAATGTATACAGTTTCAGAAAATGGCGAGTTTATGAGCTTCCAAGATTTAAAGTCAAAGTATGGTCTCGAAAACAAAGATTTTTTTAGATACTTGCAATTATGGTACCTCGGTGACTGCCAATCACCACCCTCCCCCGGACACTTATTATTATTTATTCAAATCATTTGCTATGTTGCTCTTCCAGGGAGATGCTAAATGCATTTCGTTGTCTCTGTATTGTACACTGACAATGACAATTAAAATTGAATCTGAATCTGAATCTGAATTAAGAGACTACTTTATAAAAGAGATAAGGCCAGAACTAGATGAAACTTCAAATAATGTGATCAAGGTGATTGTGGATGCATACAAACAGAAGGGGTCTCGGGTCATCTCTGCTTTCTACCAAGCTCTGGTGGAAAGCGGGGGGAGAATCAACGTTCTACAATAAAAACAAAATGGGAAGCAGAATAGTAAGATTAAATGAGTACTTACCAGTATGAAGTTTGATCTGTATTTTATGAGGAGTTACGGTGAGGTATTACGTGAAGATCCCAGCCCAGTGCGCAGGTGCGGCATACTTCGAAGCAGCGGTGTGAAATCACAGGATAGACACAATATTTGAAGTAAGATAGTAAAGATCATGAGACATCAGTTTATTAGTTTGATCTATATATTGAGGGTGGGAGCGGAGGGCACGTAATACCTCACCGTAACTCCTCATAAAATACAGATCAAACTTCATACTGGTAAGTACTCGTTTAATCTTACTATTTTACTTCGGAGTCACGTGAGTGATTCCGTGAAGACTTCAAAGGTCTGTGATTTCAAACCGTGTAACAGTTTTTATTTCACTCACTGCCGAAGTTTTTGAGGGAGGAAGTGTTATCGTAATCAACCAGTGGATCTGCTTTCACAAGAAACAGAAAGGTATTTGTTAACAATAACAACATAAAGAGCTCCCCTGAGCTTAAATTAATATTGCAGTTTGTAATATTCTTTCTGCAATTAAATCAGGTTTATCAACGGTTTATAATAAAAAATGTTCTGAACGTCGTTCCCTTGACCATTCTGCCGTATTGAGAATGTGGTCAACCGGGATGTCCATTCGTTCAGCCGCTGATATCAATGCTGCCCTAGTGGAATGGCATTAAAATGTATTATTATCTATTCCGGCAGCTTTCAGTACCTGTTTGAGCCACCTTGGAGTGGTTTGGCTCGTACCCCGTCTTGGGGTTTCTGTGGTTGACCCATAGGCTTTCCTCTCCCTCTAAGATTGTGGGTTGTGTCTATATATTGTAGTAGATGGGTCACCACACTCAACCTGGACTCTGGTGGGTAGGCCCGGAATCCCACCAGTGAATTGGGCGTTCCTGGTCCATAACCATATAACGATTACGGCACGGAAAACACAGGCCATCTCGACCCTACTAGTCCGTGCCGAACTCATAACCTCGCCTAGTCCCATATACCTGCGAGTTAGGTTTTTACCAGACGTAGAATATGAACGTGATGCGTCTGGGGTAATCACCATGTTATCCAGTCTAGTTTCATGGAGTGCCTGGACTCTGTGAGCGTATACGAGAGCCACAAGCATGAGCGTTAGCAAGCTGAGGGATCTGGCTGGTGCCATTCTCTGAGATATGTCAATATCACACCGATATCCCATACATGGGTATACCTGCATGCTCTGCTGTCCTGCTGTTTTGGATAAGCAGACAAGGTGCTCCATGCTGTATTTACGGCACTGTAACTCACCTTTTGTTCATGGTGTAGATGTTCCAGGAACTCCAATACGTCAGTGGTTGAATAGTTTGGTATGTTGTCCCTGCGTCGTGGCAGTATTTTACCCATGTTAGCTCTTGGTGACTGTTCGCAGGGATGCCGACATGGTGGTAATGGTTCCTTTGGATAATCCCAGTCCCTGGTAAGGTCTATTCTAACCCTGCACCCAGGAGTTTGATGTTTTTCTGGCATGGGTGGCTTATGCCTGATACTGGGTTGAGTCAGCAACCATGGTCCACTAGGGAAATCCATAGGTGACTCGCCCACCATGTCGTGATGAACTGGGAACCATGGCTGTGTAGGCCGGTCGGGCACGTTCAATATCTCGGAGACAGATCCCATCTGTATTGCGAAGTGCCCGACTGATGAGGCAGAAGGGAGGAAGGCAAAGCAGAAATTCCCCCTTCCAGCGTGTAGGCATCTATCGCTGCTGCCTCTGATCTGGTTCCTAAGTCACATACATAGGTTACTGGTGATTCCGTCTTGTGCAACCAAATTGATATCTGGCTTTCAAACTGCTTAATACCTTTAGCAGATATCTTGGGTTTGACATCTATTCAATGTTATCATAAATTTTTACCCGTGACATGGTGTCTCCCACTGTGTTCTAGCTTCCTAGGACATAGGCAGCTGATAGTTAAAATGTCTTTTGACACACCATTGCCAGATTTGTTTGACCAATTTGTTGCACAATAATGATTTTTATGCTCCCCATATGGTTGATATAAGCCACCACCATAGTATTATCAATCCGTAACCACATATGTACGTGCTGCATTTGAAATGCATATGCTTTTTAGCCCAATAGGCGATCACTAATCCCAAGTAGTTGATGCCCGGTGTGTGTAGTAACGATGTTTGTGAATTGGTCCATCTGTTACCTGTGCTGGATATGGAGTTTAGTTGCTCCCCAGCCTAAAGTACTGGCATCGGTTTTTAACAACCAAGTTGGGATTGGTGATGATAATAGGGCTGAAAACTATGCCAAATATATGTCTGCCCACCACCGTAATTGTGATATAGCTTCAGTGGGTACATTCATGATTTGATTATAGTGACCCAAGTACCTTGGCAAAGTAACAGTCATATGGACGGAATTGTTATTGAAGCCCAGATAATCCATGGTAGTTAACGCTTCAATTCTGGTTTATCTGGGCGTGGGATGAACCTCAGAGCTTTAGGGAGCTGTTTTGTAGCTAGAACTGCTGCCACAGCTAATTCCTTTGTTTCCCCTAATATGAGGATATCATCCAATATATGCCATGATTATGCTTGTTTTCTTAATATTTTCATGGCCATTTTTAAATATTTATAATAGTTTAGGGCTGAGGTTAGACCATTGGGAATGCTCTATGCTCCCATAGTTGCCCTAACCGGGATATCCATTATCCAGGTAAATATTTTTTGTAGGTATCTATAATGATCCTAGTGTATGGGTATAAGATAGTTAGCATCTTCCATATCAATGCTCCCCATAGGTATCCTTTGGAGATCAGATGTCTGGCAGTGACAAAAACCCGTCTCCATCTTAAAGTGTATATACTCAACAGATTTATTTAGTGATATTAGATCAATGATGATGCTACATTCACCATCTTTTGTAGTTTTGGTGAATATATTCGATACAAATTCCAATGGTTCATGTTTACTCCCATGATCCGTTTAGTAATGAGCCTTTCCAGTTCAGCTTGACCTTCTCACTTCTCTTTCTTGGAGGGAGAAAATGCCCTTTGGGCGCATTGCTGAACTGGCGGTAGTATGCCCAATTTGAATTCGTTTTTATCCACTAATACTGTTGAGTATATTTTAGTTATTTGTGACAGCATCCCATGCTTTATCAACAAGTGTAAATGCCCCCCCCCCCCCCCCCCCCCCCCCGCAGTTAGTAGAACACCCTTATTTAGTGTAAACTGGGAGGAACCAGACCACCTACCTCCATGTTCATTGTTTTTTCATGAAGGCCTAGTTTGCTGGTATGCTGGTGCTGTCGGTGGGGCGGCGCATTTTCCCACGGCTCCGCTCTGGGCCCCTGTCTAAAAAGAACTTTGGGGGTAATGTGAAGCGGTCGCCAGGCTTTCACCAGTCCTTGTTCGATATTGCTGGTGGATGCCGAGGGGTGCTGCCAGCTGGGTGTTGGATGCGATGTCCTGCTCGTTCCATGGCCTGCCCTCATGAGGCGCACAGGTTTAGCTGCCTCTCTTCCCGCAGCAGCGGTTTGCATAGCCCCGTATATTTGGGGTTGCGGGCAGGTCTTATATGCACAAATGTCAGTCGAGTATCCCAAATTTGGGAACATCTTAGGCGTCAGCACACTCGTAGTGCTACGGGATAGTCTCATCCTGGGAGAACCACCTTGGTGATCATGGCGTCTCGCCTGCCAGGTGAGTATGATCCGTGGAAAAGAAACGAGCAAAGGCGGTGACATCTTGACCCTTCTGTTAGGCGCTTCAGAATTCGCTGCTTTTAGCTCTTGTCTGCGAGTCTGCTGACCCAGCTGCCTGCAGATTTGCCTCTAGAAAGGCCTGCTCCTGCAGGGCTTTGTTTGGGAAGATGGTCGCATGGAGGAGCCATGTAGTGGCCCACGACACCCAGTAGCTCTTCCTGATCCTGCTCCCCATGGATACTGCTGTTCTCGTCCGCCTGCCCAGTGTTTAAGCCAGCCCAGCCCTGGCCTCCTTAGCTAGCCTCAAAAGAGGGAGCAAAAGGGTGTGCTATAAATTTGGAGGAGGCATAGCTCAAACTCCGTTGTTGCATCAATCCCTCGACAAGGGAGATGGCTAGTGCCGTAGCACTGGGGTAGGAGTGTCAGCTCCCTTGGCATTCAGCCAGTGCCCCTTTTTTCCTGGAGGTTTTGAACTCCATGACCTCCTCTGGCTTGGGGAGACAGACATACTTGTTTTTGCTGTCTCCACCTGTTCCAGTGTTGGAGGAAGTTGATTCCTGTAGCACCTGTATTTTTGGTAAGATTTTTGTCTTACCTGTATGTAGAGGCTGCCTGCCGTTTTTTCAGGCGGCATTGTAGCGGTTCCCGGGCGGCGATTCTCCTTGTCAGGAGTTCAGCGGACCGGCATCAGCGCAGCTCCCTGTCAGCGGTCCGCAGCCTGTGCGGTCCCGTTTGCGCCTATCCCCCTCCACTGTCGGCTCCTTCGCTGGAGTCGAACGGGGGCCGCTGCCTCTCTACTTTGCTCCCCCTGGAGCAAAAACCACAAGGCCCGATTAAGGTAAGTACTTACCTCACGTCCTTGGTTGCGGGAGCGCCCGACTCCCGCTGGCCGCGTGTTGCACAGCTGTGCGATTATGCCGCACCTGCGCACTGGGCTGGGATCTTCACGGAATCACTCACGTGACTCCGAAGTAAAATTAAATAGAGCTCTAGGGGCTGGTGGAGTCAAGGGGAGAAGGCAGGCCCGGGTTATTGATAGGGGACGATGATCACAATCAATGGCGGTGCTCGCTCGAAGGGCCGAATGGCCTCCTCCTGCACCTATGTTCTATGTTTCTATGTGTCTAATACGGAATGGTTACATTCTTACTTGCAGTCGCAAACTGGCTTAAACTCAATACACACAGATGATGTGTAATTAACAAAGGAGTCAATCCATTAATCACCACAGAGCTGATGGGAAAACCCCGAGGTTGTGAGTGCAACCAGCGGCCGTCCATTGAAGGTGGGGTTGCGTGGTGTGGGGTGAATTGGAGTAGCCGTGTCCAGTGTGAGCCCCGGTACTGAACGCCACCTTTGTGTGTGTTTGCTTCAGTCTCCGTGTATTCCGGGACAAAATACATGATGGGCCCCGTGTTGTTGACATCCCCATCCGAAATTACTACACACTTCGAACCCGTCCTGACAAATGTCCGGGTGATATAGGAGGGTTGCACGTAAGGTCACTGGGTCATAGGGCTTGACGCACGGAGCCGCTCAATCCATCTGGAGGACATCCGTAACTTCCGGTATATGTTATTAATGCAAGAAACGCGTACTTTCCTACCTGTTAAAAACCGCCAAAATGTTGAATATTGCGCTGAAAAAAATTTGTGGGAGTCGGGGTAAGTGTGAGAGACATGTACCCAACTTTAGAATTCCAAAAGTGAAGCGAATTGAAGGTAAAGAGAAGCGAGAGCTGGAGGGACAACAGCAGCTAAAGTGCTTGGTAAACATTGGCCGTGCAGATATCGGAATTGAAAATATTGGGAATTATCGCGTTTGCTCACTGCATTTCATCAACAGTAAGGCATTAATTTGTGTTTTTTTCTTGATTGGTATCTAAAAATTCTCAGAAGTGATAAATCTGGCTGTAAAATTTTCTTCAGATGAGTTTTCATTTTGTATGTAAAAACCCAATTGAGAACCATGGGCGATTTAAAAAAATTTACAGCCAGATTTATCACTTCTGAAACTTTTTAGATGCCAAAGGAATCAAGAAAAAAACACAAATAATGCCTTAGTTGATGAAATGCAGTGAGCAAACGGCCAATGTTCGCCAAGCACTCTGGCTGTTGTTGTCCCTTCAGCTCTCGCTTCTATCTACCGTCATTTCTCCTCACGTTTGGAATTGTGAAGTAGGCTAAATGTCTCTCACGCTTATCCCGATTTCCATAATTATTTACAGCGCAAAAATTGACAATTTCGGCGGGTTTGAACGGGCCCTCTACGCTGGAAACAATGGTGAGTGCCTACCTGCAGTTCATCGCGTGTACTCCATTTGGAGTAGCGTAGCAACAGTACGGGTCATGGGTCATTTCTGAGCCCCTACGAGTGTTTCATCTCCCCCTGCCATCGGCGACCCTCTTCAGTTTCCCGCAGGCATCAAGCGCCGACTTACTCTAACCGGCATCTACTAACACAGTACAAAATATGCAACTTCGTGAAGTAAAATCAGAGCCCTGCTGGTGAGTTGTGTTTGCGCGGCGGATACTTTAGATGGACAACAGACACCAGTCAAAACTTCACTCTCCTGACCCGAAGGAACAGTTGCAAAATTCAACCCCTCAACGCTGTTAAATGGCAAGCAGATAAAACGACTTACTGAGCAGTCCGAAGACTGTAATGATGTCAAAAAAGTAATCCCGGACTTTGTAAAGTATAAGCATCCGCTCAAAGACACTTAGTCCCATCGCTGATGTAGGTGGGACATAAAGATGCCGCCTGTACTGACAATCAAAGATCCTATAGCAGAGCAAGATAGGCTACTCCGCACTCCCTCTCCCCGCTGGGTTTCGGCCCGAAGCGTTGCCTATTTCCTTCGCTCCATAGATGCTGCTGCACCCGCTGAATTTCTCCAGACCCCGCACTCCACAGATCTTATAGCAGAGCAAGATAGGCTACTCCTGCTAAATGCAATGGACTGACGTGTAGTACGCTATGGAGGGGATCATGGGCATTTTTCCACGCCCATTTTAGCAACCTGAGCCTACCTAACCCGACCCGACTCGCACTGTAATCAATGTTGCGGGGCAACAGTTTGTGTGGGTCAGATTCATAAATCTGTCAGTTCAAACTTCTTGTCAAGAATAAAATTTGATTCTGGGACTTTGTGTGCGTGA
>NW_026576025.1:0-16410 GCF_028641065.1 Leucoraja erinaceus | reverse complement strand
TTATTGTATTACATGTCGTGTATTACTTAGGTATAAGTACAATGTAGTTCCATAGCATGCAGTGTCATGGCATGGGCATGCATGCATGCAGTCATGCAGGCATGTAGTTAGATACTAGAGAATGGTAATGTTAGGTATGTAGTTGGAGTCGAATTCGGGTCTGTCATAGGTAAGACTCGGCGGTCTGTCGGGACTCGCTCGGTAGGTCCGACTTCCGGTCATGGTCTTTCGGTCGTGTCGGTCGTCGCGCTCGGTCCGGTCCCTCGGTCTCGGGGTCGGTCGTCGGTCTTCGGTCTCTCATCGGTCGGTCGGGTCTCGGCATCCGGTCATGTAAGGGGTTGGCTCCAGGTCGCTCGGTAGTCGGCGGGGTCGCGTTAGGTAGGTCTTCCGCCGGTCGTTAGGGTTCAGGGTTCGGTTCGGGTTTTCGGGGTTTCGTCGGTCGTGGGTCCGGTCGGATCGTCTCGAGGTTCGGGTTCTGGTTCCGGTTCGGGGTTCGGTCTGTCTTAGGTTCGGGTCGTGCGGCAGGTCCTTCGGCTATGGGTTCGGGTTCGCGGTTCTGGTTCCAGAGGCGGACTGTCAGGGTGTAGGTTCCGTGGTTCCGGTCGTTCGGGTTTCGGGTTCTCGGTCTCGTTCCGTCGTTCGGTCGTTTTCGTTCGGGTTCATGTGCGGTTCGGGTTCTGCTTCGCGATCGGTTGGCAGGCCTCGGCTTCCCGGTTCGTCGTTCGCCTCGCCGGGCGCGCGTATCGTGATTCGGCTTTCGTCGCGTCGGCGTTCTTCCGGGTCGCTCGTTCGTTTTTCCGGTTCTTTCTCGTTCGTGGTCGCTCGCGTCGGTCGCTTTTCGTTCGTGGTCGACTTGCCCGTCCGCCGTCGGTTCGTCGGTCCGTCTGTTCGTCGGGGTTCGGGTCGTTGGTTTGGTTCGGGTTCGTCTTTTCGTTTCGGTTCGGTGCGGTTTCGCGGGTTCGGGGTTCGGTCTTTCGGGTTCGGGCTTCGTTCCGTGCGTTTCGGTTTTCGGGTCTTCGTCGGTCGGGTTCGGCTTCGCGGTTCGGTTCGGGTTTCGGTCGTCGTTCTGGTCGGCGGCGTTCGGTTTCGGCTATCGGGTTCGGTGTTAGCGGTCGGTCGGGGTTCGTTCGGTTCCGGTTTCCGGGTTCGGGTTCGGGTTCGTCGTTCGCGGGGTCCCGCGTTACGGGTTCGGGTTCGGGTTAGGTTCGGGTTCGGGTTCCGGGTTCGGTTCGGGTTCTGGCTTCGGTCGGGTTCGGGTTTAGGGTTCGGGTTCGGGTTCGGCCGTTCGGGTTCGGGGTTCGGGTTCCCGGGTTCGGGTCCGGGTATTTGGTTCGGGTTCGCGGTCGGTTGCGTTCGGTTTCGCTGGTTCGGGTTCGTGTTCGGTTTCGGTTTCGGGTTCGGGTTCGTTCGGGTTCGGGTTCGGTGTTCGGGGTTAGGGGTTCGGGTTCGGGTTCGGTTCCGGGTCGGTTCGGGTTCGGGGTTCGGGTTCGGGGTTCGGGTTCGGGTTCAGGGTTCGGGTTCGGTCGGTCGGTTCGGGTTTCGGGTTCGGGTTCGGGTTCGGGTCGGGTTCGGGTTCGGTTCGCTCTTCGGTTCGGTTCGGTTCGGGTCTGTTCTGGTCGTCGGGTTTCGGGTTCGGGTTCGGTCGTTCGGGTGTTCGGGTTCGGTTCGGCGGTTCGGGTCGGGGTTCGGGTTCGGTCGGTTCGTTCGGGTTGTCGGGTTCGGGTTTCGGTTCGGGTTCGCGGTGGGCGTGGGTTCCCGTCGCGGGCCTGTCTGCGTCGGTTCGGTCGTTCGGTGGGGTCGCGTAGGTAGGGTTAGGTTTCGGTTCGGGTTCGGTTCGCGGCTTGGTTCGTAGGCTTTCGGTGGTCGTGGCTGGGGTCTTGGGGTCAGGTGTCGGGGTCGGTCCCGGGCCGGGGTCGGTCGTCGTTCGGGCGGTTCGGTGGGTCGTGCCTAGGTTTGTCGTCGGTTCGGGGTCGGGTTGGTCGTTCGGGTCGTCAGTCGGTCGGTCGGATCTGTCGGGTCCGTCGGTTCCTGGGTCGGGTTCGTCTGGTCGGTCGGCGTCGGTCTCGGTCGGTCGGGGGTCGCTGGGTCGGGTGTCGGTCGTCGGTCGGTTCGCGTCGTTCGGTCGGTCTTTGTAGGTCGGTAGGATAGGGTAGTGGTCAGGTCGTCTGGTCGGATCGGTCCTGTCGGATCGGTCGGTCGGACTTAGGTCAAGTCGGCCGGCCTGCGCGGTCGCTCGTCGGCCGTCGGCACTAGGCGGGCGGTTGGTCGGTCCGGTCGAGTCGGTCTGTCACTCGGTCGGTCGGTCGGCCGCTCGGTAGTTGTGTCGGTAGGTTCGGTAGTCGCACGGCCGGCCGGTCGTCGATCGGTCGGTCGGGTAGGTCGAGTCGGGATCCGGTCGTAGTGTCGGTCGTCCGGCAGTCGTTCTGTCGGCTCGTGGCTCGATCGGTCTGTCGTAGGCTCTGCCCTACCGTCGGTCGGTCGGGTCGGGGGGTCTCGTAACGGAGGTCGGGCGCATCAAGGCCGCGTGCTGTTGTCTGTTACTAACTGCTGCTCGTTTTCAGCCATGTAATCCACAGTCAGGAGCGGGGCCACCGATGAAAATACACATCTGATCTGTGATCATGCAGGAGGTCGCAGCTGTCATTCTCCCGTTCCCCACTTGGGTTGCAGCACCGCCTGGTAGGCATCAGCTGCGGACACGTACTCCAGGTCCGTGACAGTGGGGGGTGCAGATCGCCCTCTGACGTCACCGGCAACGCCCGACCGCGGAAACGTCGGGGGTTAAAAGGGGAGGATGGCGCGGAGCCGTTTAAAGGGGAGTGGCACGGAGTTCAGCCAACAATATTAAGCCCGTCTCCCAGGGCATTGAACGTTTACAACCGCCAGAGATGGATTGCATACGAACACAAACAGAGCCGCGTGGTTTTCACCTGCAGACTCTTCAGCGGGTTCTGTCCAGCCTGCATTCTGAACTTATCTCCCCCCCACCCAGCCTGAAACATGTGGAGGAATAAAGAGGAAATAAACAAAAGAAATAACAGTGTAAACAACAGGGACTGGGGTTAATATTTCAACAACACTTACAGAACAAAATCACAGGAGAAAGAAGCCCGCGGATGGATGGATCCCCTGATAGTTGATCACATTAAACATTACACAAACACTCACCAGATCTGCTCCAGACTCGGGAGGTTCAGTATGAGGGGGCAGAGAGCGGGGACACATCGGTCTGTGAGGGAGTTGTGTGTCAGGTACAGCTCCGTCAGTGAGGTGTTTGTACTGAGAGCGGAGACGAGATCCTCGGCTCCAGGAATCTTTGAGACCGACACTGTCCCTTGCCTGGAAATGAGAGAGTGTAGGGTGAGGACACAGAGAGCAGAGACGGTGCAAATCCCCAGTGTTTATCAATGACACAATTACTGATCATATTCATGTTTTCAGTGTCAGACACCCAGTGAGTGTAAACACAAGCTCTCACAGTCTGGGACTTACCCCAGTCTCCGTATATTACAGTGCGTGTTCCTCAGAGCATCAGACACCAGTTTCACTCCGGAATCTCCCAGTTTATTCGCACTCAGGTACAGTTCCGTCACCGTATAGTTTGTACTGAGAGTCGAGACGAGATATTCGGCTCCATAATCTGTGAGACAGACACTGTCCAGCCTGGAGATGAGATAGAGTGAGGGTGAGGGACACAGAGATAGAGGACACGGTGCAAATGCACAGTGTTCATCAGTGACAACAATCACTGATCATATTAATGTTCTGTGTCATAGATACATAGAAAATAGGTGCAGGAGGAGGCCATTCAGCCCTTCGAGCCAGCACCGCCATTCAATGTGATCCTGGCTGATCGTCCCCAATCAATACCCCGGTCAACCCCTGGGGACCGGGGGGATGAGGGGGGGGGGGCGGAGTCAAACACTGGTTACCTGGGTTTGGGATTTCAACCACTGGTGACCCGGGGAGGGGGGACTAGGTCACAACTGGTGACCAAGAGTCCACGGGGGGAGGTGGGCGGATCAACACTGGTGACCTGGGTGGAGGAGGGGTGGAGGAGATTAAAATAGGAGGGGTGACCCCCGTGCACTGTGACGGCCGCTCGGCCCCATAAAGGGGTGCTGGACTTAGTAACACATTTGTGAAACAATTTTACAGTTCAGTGTTAGCATCAAACGGACATTTTACCCCCAAGTTCTGCCACTTGTGCAGAGCTGGTCCCAGCCGCTGGAGACCTTCACACTGAATGCGACAGTCCCATAGCTATCGAGGTGTTTGATTGTATGACAGAGCCTGATGACATGAGCAGGACCGCACAGTTAATCGGGGTCAGTCCCAGTCCATGGAATGAAAGTGATTCCACAGAACCCAGTGTCTGCTGAGCCAGTGCAGGATTCTGAGACTCAGGTAGTGCATCGTGTTCAGGAGGCTCCGTTTATCAGCTTCACTCGCTGTGTTTTCCAGCGCGGCGTTGAACACCTCATCCTTCACCCAGTCACTCACTCGCCAGATTGTTTGATTAGGGAATTACCCAGAAACTGCTCCAGGATACAAGCTGTCCATGGGAGGAGAGACCAGCGACAAAACGAGAGAACACTTCAAATCGCACATCTGTCATGCCATGGGCTTCAGACAGAAATTCCATGATATTCCCGGGATCTACAGTCATGAATTGTGCGAGTGCGGCTACAAACCCTTGGATGGTGAGGTGCGGGAAGGTGTACACCACGCTCCGGGCTGTATCCTCTCACTCCAAAAGTTCCATCAGTAACCCGGATAGGAATTAGGAAGGCTGCAGATTGTATTTGATCAAATCTTCATCTGTGAACACAATGTTCTTCTCAGCCACTCCAGTGAAGGCCATCTGACCAACCCTCAGTAACACATCACAGGGGCTCTCAATCTCACGGCCGTGGTTTTTCAGGATGTTGTAAATAAACTAGCAATATAGTTGTGTGATGGTCTTGGGAACTCGCTGCGGGTCCCGGTGTGTTTGTGTGAAGAAGGGGCCCAGTGTTCGGACAAGGATCCAGCAGTAGGAGGGGTTGTAGCTCATGGTCTACAGGATATCGTTCTCCTTCACGTGTTTGAAAACAGCTGCTGCCACCGTCTGATCTTCAAAATACCTGGTGAAATATTCCTTCCGTTCCTCACCAACAAATCCCAGGATTTCAGCCCAGACACTGATCTCTGATTTTTCCAG
Source organism: Leucoraja erinaceus (assembly GCF_028641065.1). Taxonomy (NCBI): domain Eukaryota; kingdom Metazoa; phylum Chordata; class Chondrichthyes; order Rajiformes; family Rajidae; genus Leucoraja; species Leucoraja erinaceus. The sequence continues at coordinate 11,207 of NW_026576025.1, read as the reverse complement.
TAAATGTAACGCAGTGGGGCGGGTGGTCACTAGCACTAGCACTGAACACCCTGGGAGCAGCTTGTGCTGGATTACACTGTACACAATGTCAGACACTTCACACCACCACTCGGGATCTGGGCGCTGGTGCTTAGGTACTGTGTCAGTATAATCGATTCTGCCCTTGAATTCATCCAGACCGTCGAATATAAACAGCAATCCCTTTGGGTTCTTCCAGACGTCTTCCAGGATTTTCTCAAAGTATGGATACTGTTCCAGAATCAGTTCCCTCAGGTTTATTCTGTCTTTAATCCTGTTCAAATCCCGGAATTTAAAACTGAAGTCAAACTGGAAGTGTGAGTATATTTTCCCCGTGGCCCAGTCATGAACAATCTTTTGCACCATTGTTGTTTTTCCAATCATCGCGACTCCGGCTACTGTTGCTGAACTCCCAGTTCGGGATTTTCTCCGCGAAAAGCTGCTGTGGAACAACTGATCAGTCGTGATCTTTTCCAATTTTCCCCGGAGACATTCCTCTCTCCACTCTTCATGGTCCCGGCCTCTTGCCAGCAGCTCATGTTCCACCAGTGTCCGATCTCGAACAGTGGAGATGATCGTGAGTTCACCGTATCGATCACGCAGCAGGAAATCCTTAACCTTCTCCTTCATCAGGATGGTGTTCACTCTCAGTGTTTCAGTCTGTGCTCGCAGAGTCTCCTTCTGTTTCTGTTGAACATCTTGCACGGGAACAGGCAGATAATGGACACAATGTTAGATGACTCAACTCAAAACTCAACATTAAAAAATACAAGAATGAGTTCAATATCCTTCAATTAAACCAACTCGCTGACTCTTTGGTTAGCTACCTCTTTGGCTACACTCGGACTATCCTTGATCGGACTTTCCTCGTTTTGCCTTGAACTAAACGTTATTCCCTCATAGTTTATCTACTGGCTCGATTATAATCATGTGTTGTCTTTCTGCTGACTGGATAACACGCAACAAAAGCTGTTCACCGTACCTCAGTACATGTGACAATACACTAAACTAAGCTAAACCTGAATCTACAGAAGCAATCCATAGTGAATCCCCGCATCAGTCTAACAATTGCTTAGCCTTTAATCGTCTGATTTCCCATTCTGCAAAGCTCTGAACAGTTTCAGTATTACATCAATTCGCGCAAGTCATTGGTGTGAACTGTACATTTCAACACTCACCTTCCATATGAGAGGGTAATTCAGTTAAACCACCGTTGATGTTCATGTATTCTTCGGGATCAGGACCTGTTCAAAACAACGAGCCAGCCAATTAAACCAGACTTGAATATCATTGTTAACTCCAGTTTCAATGTGATATTCAGTTCAGTGTGTTGATTTACCGTACTGAACTCCTGGATTTTTGTCAGTATTTTATTCAGCTTTGGTAATTCATTTAGCATTTTCACAAAGGATTCCCACATCACCCGCCGGGCATGGTTACCCTTCTCCATCACCAGACTGAGGAAGAGTATGGAACTGTCTCTGCGGTTTTCCTTTATCACGAGCTCAGCGACACTCTGTGAAGTAGAACAATGAATATATGGAGACGTGAATGAGACAATGCTAATGGGGAGGGAATTTGTTGTTCAGTGATGGGATATTCTGGTATTTTTGAGCACAGTGACCGTCATTTGTCTGCCTCTTCATACACCCATGACACTGTGCTGACAAACTATGTACTCCCAGATTCCTGACAGTGGGGAAACTCGCTTCACACCTGTCAGAGTCCGAGAACATAGCAGAGTACAGCACGGGAACAGGCCATTCAGGCCAATGATAGCTGTGTTTAAATTGATGTGAAATTAATCCAATTCCTTTTGGCCTCACATGGACGTGTCCAGTCCAACCTGCATTTCTTCCCGCTCTGCATTTTGAAGCTATTATGTTCTTTCATCTACATTCTTACCCTGTGTGAGCCGGCATTCACTCATTGACCAGATAACGTTTATATTTGTATACCTACCCCAGTTTTACCCGATCAAAGACATCACTCTCTTGTACATTTCCTGCAGCTCATCCCCTCCTTTCACTGCACATTAACTCTGCTTCTCTTCCCACAGATGCGTAAATTAGAGCACATGGTATTGGGGGTAGGGTGTTGACATGGGTAGAACATTGGTTGGCAGACCGGAATTGGTTGGCAGACCGGAAGCAAAGGGTAGGAATGAAAGGGTCCGTTTCAGAATGGCAGGCAGTGGCGAGTGGAGTGCCGCAAGACTCGGTGTTGGGGCCCCAACGGTTTACCATCTACATTACTAAAACTCTGTTCTTGACCGGTTTTGGCTTTCTGTGCTGCGGTTTCAGAGAGTACGCCACCACCTATGGCGGCCATTTTTGGCCACCTCGCTCAGAGCCCCCCTCCGCCGCATGTGTGCGAGGATTTTCCTGCCGATAAAAATTGACAGAGATATTAATGTTTTTACAACATTCAACATACTCTCTGCTGCCCCCGCTGGAGGGAGGGTAAGGACTATAAAACCAGGAAGTGGTGTGCCTCTCATCAATCAGTCTTTGCAATCAGTGTTTGTGGTGTGCCTCAATCAGTCTTTCTGCAGGTGGTGTGCCTCAATCAGTCTCTGCAAGTGGTGTGCCTCAATCAGTCTCTGCAAGTGGTGTGCCTCAATCAGTCTCTGCAAGTGGTGTGCCTCAATCAGAGCTTTGAATGACACTGAGAAATGTCTACAGCACTGTGAGTACCCTTAATTTGGTTTGAAAATGAAAATATGGTTAGTTTGAGGTAAAAAAGCACTGCCTGCAAATGGTTTGTTTGGGTTTGGGTTGAAGTAAAAAGGCACTCTCCCCCCTCCTTCTCCTCTCCCCCTCCCTCTTCTAACCCCCCCCCCCCCATCTCTCCTCTCCCCCCTCCCGCTCCTCCCCCCTTCCTCTCCTCTCCCCCCTCCCTCCCCTCTCTCCTCCCTCCTCCCCCTCCCCTCTCCCTCCTCTCCTCCTCTCCTCCTCTCCCTCCTGCTCCTCTCCTCCTCTCCTCCCTCCCCCTCTCCCCCATCCTCTTCCCCTCCTCTCCCTCTCTCATCCTTCTTCCTCTCCTCTCGCCCCTCCCTCCCCTCTCCCCCTCTACCCTCTCCCCCTCTACCCCTTCCCCCTCTCCTCTTCCCCCCTCTCCTCTCCCCCCTCTCCTCTCCCCCTCCCTCACCTCCCTCCCTCTCCTCCCCCTCTCCTCCCCCCTACCTCCCTCCGCTCTCCTCCCCCGCTCTCCTCCCCCTCTCCTCTCCCCCTCCCTCTCACCCCACCTCTCCCCCTCTCCCTCCCCCTCTCTCCTCGCCCCCCTCCCGCTCCCTCCCCGCTCCTCCCCCTCTCCTCTCCTCCACGTGTCCTCCCCCTCCCCTCCTCACCCCTTCTCCCCACCCTCCTCTCCCCCAACTCTCCTCCCCCTCTCCTCCTCCCCCCTCTCCTCCTCACCCCTCCTCCTCGTTCCCCCGCCCTCCAATCCCCCCTCTCGTTCTCTCCCCCTCTCTCATCCCCCTCTCCTCCCCCCTCGTCCTCCCCCCCGTTCTCCTCCCCTCCCGCCCCTCTCTCCTCCCCCTCTCCTCCCCCCTCCATCCCCTCCCCCAGCGGTCCAGTCCCCTAAACCCCCCTCCCCTCCACACACCCTCTACCCCCTCCCTGCCCCCTCTCCTCCCCCGCCCCTCATCTCACCCCCCTCTCAGCACTCCCTATCTCCATCCCCTCTCTCCCCCCCCTCCTCTCTCTCTCCCCTCTCTCTCTCCCTCCTCTCTCTTCACTCTCTCCCCATCTCTCCCCCTCTCCTCTTCCTCTCTCCCTCTTCTCCTTCCCTCTCTCTTCTCCTCCTTAACTCTCTCTCTCTCTCTTCCTCCCTCTTCTCCTCCTTCCCTCTCTCTCTTCCTCGCTCTCTCTCTGTTTCCCCCATCCTCCTCCCTCCCTCTCTTTTCCTTCCCTCTCTCCCCTCCCCTTCCTCCTCTCCTTCTTCCCTCTCTCTCCCCCTTCCCTCTCCCTCCCCCCTCCTCCTCTCCCCCCCGCTCCTCTCCCCCCCTTCCTCCTCTCCCCCCCTCTCCTCCTCCCCCCTCTCCCCTACCCCTCTCCCTCTCCCCCCCTCTCCTTCCCCCCCTTCTCCCCCCTCCCTCCTCCCCCTCTCCTCCCCCCCCCCTCACCCCCTCCATCTCCCTCCCTCTCCTCCTCCCCCAACTCACCCCCCCTCCTCCCCCCCCGCCTCCACTCTCCCCTCCTCCTCCCTCCCCTCTCTCCCCCCCCCCTCTCTCCTCCTCTCCCTCCCCCCTCTCCTCTCCTCCCCTCTCCTCCTCCCCCCTCCCATCCCCTCCGCTCAGCGTCCCTCCCCTAAACCCCCCTCCCCTCCCACACACCCCTAACCGCCTCTCTGCTCCTCCCTCTCCCCCCCGACCCTCATCTCCCCCCCCCTCTCCCCTCCCTCTCTCTCTCCCCTCTCCCCCAGCCTCTCACCCCCCCTCCTCCCCCTCTCCGCCCTCCTCTCTCTCCCCTCTCCCCCCCCTCTACTCCCCTCCCCTTCCCCTCCCCCCTCTCCCCCCCCTCCCCCCCCGCTCCTCCCCCCCCCCTCCTCCCCCTCCCTCTCCCCCCCTCTCCTCCCCCCTCGCCTCCCTTCCCCTCCTCCTCCCCCCCCTCTCGCCCCCCTCTCCTCCCCGCTCTCCTCCCCCCCTTCTCCCCCCCTCCTCCTCCCCCTCTCCTCCCCCTCCTCCATCTCCCCACCCCCCCTCTCCCCTCCTCCCCTTCCCCTCACCCTCCCCCCTCTCCTCCGTCCCCTCTCCTCCCCCCCTCCCCCCCCCCTCCCCCTTCCTCTCCCCCCCCTCCCCCCTCCCCCCCTCCCCCCGCTCTCTCCCCCCCCTCCTCCCCCCACCCTCTCTCCCCCCCCCCTCTCCTCCTTTCCCCCCTCTCCTTCGCCCCCACCCTCTCCCCTCCTCTCCCCCTCTCCCTCTCTCCCTCTTCTCCCCCTCCCTCTCTCTCTCTCCCCCCTCCTCCCCTCTATTAGCGTGAGTGCGCTCTCTCTTTCACTATCTAGTCTCTCCCTTAACCCGGAGGAGAGGGGTGCATGGTGGAATATTGGGTTGGGGGAGCAGAACCCAACGGGTCCTGCACTTGGTCTAGTATATATTAATGATTTGGACGAGGGAATTGATTGCAACATCTCCCAGTTTGCGGATGACACAAAGCTGAATGACATCGGTGGAACTGTGAAGAGGATGTTAGGAGGTCGCAGAGTGACCTGGACAGGTTGAGTGAGTGGCAGAATGCGCGTGGCAGATCAGTATATATAGATACATGGTGAGGTTATCCACTTTGGCGGCAAAAAAGGGGCAGATTATTATCTCAATGGATTTGGGTTAGGTAAGGGGCCGGTAGAGCGAAGCCTGGGTGTCCTTGTACACCAGTCACTGAAAGTTGGCGTGCAGGTACAGCAGGCAGTGAAGAAAGCAATTGGAATGTTGGCCTTCATAACAAGAGGATTTCAGTATAGGAGTAAAGAGGTACTTCTGCAGTTGTATAGGGCTCTGGTGAGACCACATCTGGAGGATGGTGTACAGTTTTGGTCTCTTAATTTGATGAAGGACATTCTTGTGATTGAAGCACTGCAGCGTAGGTTCACGAGATTGACCCTGGGATGGCGGGACTGTCATATGAGGAACGATTGAAAAGACTAGGTTTGTATTCACTGGAGTTTAGAAGGATGAGGGGGTTCTTATAGAAACATATAAAATTATAAAAGGACTGGACAAGCTCGATGCAGGAAAAACGTTCCCAATGTTGGGCGAGTCCAGAACCAGGGGCCACAGGCTTAGAATTAAGGGGAGGTCATTTAAGACTGAGGTGAGAAAAATCCTTTTCACCCAGAGAATTGTGAATCTGTGGCAATTTGGGACTGAGATGAGGAGAAACTCCAATGAGGAGTTGTGAATTTATGGAATTCCCTGCCACAGAGGGCAGTGGAGGCCAAGTCACGGGATGGATTTAAGAGAGAGTTAGATAGAGTTCTAGGGGGCTAGTGGAGTCAAGGGATATGGGGAAAAGGCAGGCACGGGTTATTTATAGGGGACGATCAGCCATGATCACAATGAACGGCGGTGCTGGCTCGAAGGGCCGAATGGCCTTAACCTGCACCTATTTTCCACGTTTCTATGTTTCTATAACTGACGTGCTGAATATTTTTTTAATAGCGTAAATTTTAGCAAATGTACTTTTGTTTATTTTATTTGTCAATTGAATGATAAGCGAACAGTTTGATATCTTAGATTAATCCAGCAGGTCAGACAGCATCTATAAATACTGAGTTATTTTATGCAGCACATTGTGTGTGTTTTTGTAAATAAGTATCTACAGTTCCTTGTGCTTGTGCTTTGTGGTTTAAGGAACTGAGCTAAATGTGACCAATGAAACTGATGACACTTAAGAAGTATTATCGTTTTACATAGAAACATAGAAATAGGTGTAGGAGTAGGCCATTCGGCCCTTCGAGAATGCACCACCATTTGATATGATCATGGCTGATCATCCAACTCAGTATTCCATCTCTGCCTTCTCTCCATACCCCTGATCCCTTTAGCCACAATGGCCACATCTAACGCACTCTTAAATATATCCAATTAACTGGCCTCAAGTACCTTCTGTGGCAGAGAATTCCACAGATTCGCCATTCTCTGTGTAAAAAATAATTTCCTCATCTCGGTCATAAAAGTCTTCCCTCTTATCCATCAACTGTGACCCGTAGTTCTGGACTTCCCCAACATCCGGAATGATCTTCGTGCATCTCGCCTGTCCAACCACTTAAGAATTTTGTAAGTTTCTATAAGGCTTCTGAATTCCAACGTGTACAAGTCGAGTCTATCCAGTCTTTCCTCATATGAAAGTCCTGCCGTCCCAGGAATCAGTCTGGTGAACCTTCTATGAACTCCCTCTATGGCAAGGATGTAATTCCTCAGATTAGGAGGCCAAAGCTGTACGCAATACTCCAGGTGTGGTCTCACCAATAACCTGTACAACTGCAGTAGAACCTCCCTGCTCTTATACTCAAATCATTTTGCTATGAATGCTAACACACCATTTGCTTTCTTCACTGCCTGCTGCACCTGCATTACTACTTTCAATGACTGGTGTACCATCATACCCATGTCTCGTTGCATCTCCCCTTTTCCTAATCGGCCACCATTCAGATAATAGTCTACTTTCCTGTTTTTGCCACCATAGTGAATAACCGCACATTTATCCACATTATACTGCATCTGCCATGCCTTTACCCACTCACCCAACCTATCCAAGTCACCATGCAGCCTCCTAGCATCCTCCTCACAGCTAACACTGCCCCAGCTTCGCGTCATCCGCATACTTGGAGATGTTGCATTCAATTCCCTCATCCAGATCATTAATATTTATTGTAAATAGCTGGGGTCCCAGCACTGAGCCTTGCGGTACGCCACTAGTCACTGCCTGCCATTGTGAAAATGACCCGTTTACTCCTACTCTTTGCTTCCTGTCTACCAGCCAGTTCTCTATCCACATCAATACTGAACCCCCAATACCGAGTGCTTTAAGTTTTCTTATTTTGGTTTACAATTTTACTGCTCCCTGACCGTTGTGTTCGGATGCATGTTTAGGAAGAACTGCTGGATCATGATGGAACATTCTCAGAAATCCCCAGGTCACAGGTTGTATTCCTGATACCAGATCTACAGGACGCAAACTGATCAGAGATCAGTGCCCCCATTGCACTACTCAGTGCGAGGTGAGCGGACTGTGTCAGTTTGTTTCTTCAACAGCAGATAGCAACAAAACTGTTAAAGGTAAACCATAGCAATCTTTAATTGAATCATTAGACGGGAGTGAAAAGATCTACACAGAGCACAGTCGTTTCTCAGTGCTTCTCGGGCTCCACTCACAGAACAAAGGAAAGTTAGCACAATTATACATTGTTCCTATCAGTAAATCACTCCTACCAAGTCTGAATATGGCATGACTGAAAGATTCTGTAGACATGGGGAAAGCAGGGTCCAAATCAAGCTCATCCAATAACAAGTTATTACTTATCTATGGAGCGTCAGCTATTTTTTCAATCTTGGCTTCTTTATGGCCTTGAAAGAAGCAGATGTTATTACTGCAGGATCCCATCTTAATTATTTTATTGAAAATACAACCTGTCCTCCATATTGTGTTCCATATAATTTACAAAGTCATTCAGACTTGGTACCGAGCCATTCTTTTGTTCTACTAGACCATGCTTTTGTAGATGATTGACACCGTTTTCGATTTGACTATTAGCTCTTCCCCCAATGCAGTCAGTTCTGTGACAGGAAACATAAGTCACCATGTTCCTTCCACTTACCCCATGTTCTTGTTCACTGAAATATCCCTGCAATCTCATCTTGAAGCCGAGAATTTCAACCCTTTCTTCAATCGCCTGTTTCAGTCTCTCCCGATAGAATTTTGTCAGCTGGAACAATTGGTACTCGCTCCACTGTGTCAGGAGCTCAGAGAATGTAGGTGTTAGATCTGTGTGTACAAAGAGAGAAACTAAACACCATCTGAATCAGTCCCCTTGGCTCCAGCTACAACAGCAACCCTCATCCTCACTGTTCCTGCCCCCTAATTAGAATGATCAAAACAGAATATGGGAATAAGACAATGTGCTGTGGGAACTCAGTGGGTCAACCACCATCTCTGGAGAATATGGATAGGTGACGTTTCAAGTCTGGACCTTTCTTCAGGCTGATTGTGGTGGCGGTGAGTGGGGAGACGTGTGGACAAGAGGAGGGACAGGTCAAAGACTGGTAAGTAAGGTGGATACAGGTGAGGGGAGTTTTTGATAGACTGATAATTGGAGAAAGACCAGAGATGAAAATCTGCTCGAGGAGTAAAAATGGTTAGAAACCGGAAAAAGCGTAAGTGTTCGACAAAACAGGAACAGCACCTCAAATTCCGCTTAGCTTGCCTACAATCCAATGGTATGAACAGTGAATTCTCCAATTTTACTTCGGAGTCACGTGAGTGACTACGTGAAGAACCCGCTTCCAACGCATGCGTGTCATATCGCTACACGCATTGCAACGAGTCACACAGGGGGAACGACGTTCCCCAAGCGGGAGAATTTGAAAGTCGGGAACAGCAGGTAAGAGACTCTGCGTTCCTTTCTACTTACCTTTTAGGTGGAGACATGGACCTGATCCATGAAGGCTGCGGAAGGCTGGCGAGGGAGAACCGCGGAGTGCGGGCAGCCGGCAACAGCAACAACGGCATACCAATTTACTGGAGGAAAAACCTGTGCCCCACTTCGCTCCCGCACCGGCAAAATTCACTTCTCGGCCGGGCGGGAAGCAAAGCAGAGACGTCCCGTATGCCAGTCTCAAGCGAGACTGGCTTGGAGCAGTCGCTAGTGGCCAGCGCCGAGGCTGGAGGACATAGAGCAGGGACCAGTGCTGTAAGTACAGGGGGTACACAGAGAAGCTCAGCGGGTGCAGCGGCACCAATGGAGCAAAGGAAGTGGGGACGTTCGGGCCGAAACCCTCCTTCAAACGGTAAGCACCGGGGTTGGTCCAAGGGGTCCCTACGAGCAGCCGGGAGCCGCCAGGGCTGAGGGAACAGCCGGGGTTTACCGACTGCGGAACTGCCGCGAGGGATCAGTCCCGTGAACACCGGGGTTGGTCCGAGCGGCTCGAAACGGACACGCAGGGAACGACGTTCACCAGCGGGAGAATTGAAAGTCGGGAACAGCAGGTAAGAGACTCTGCGTTCCTTCCACTTACCTTTTAGGTGGTGACATGGACCGGGTCCATGTAGGCTGCAGAAAGCTGGCGGGGGAGAACCGGAGTGCGGAGTGCAGGGCAGCCGGGCAGGAGCATCAACGGCACATCGATTCCGGAGAGGGAAAACACCTGTGCCCGACTTCGCTCCCGCACCAGGGGAAAACATTCATTCTCGGTCAGTATGCCAGTCTCCGCTTTGGAAGCGGTCTGGCTTGAAGCAGCGCTAACCGGCTAGCGCCCGAGGCTCACAAACTGAGGACATTGGAGTGGGTTGACCGGCTGCAATCGACCGCGAGGGACCAGTACCGTGAGTACCCGGGGTCGGTCCCAGCGGGTTTTTAGTTACAGAGATCGCTTCTTGGCCTTTCGGCTAAGATCAAGTATAGTATCTGTTTATTATCAGTTTTAATATCTGATACGTCCCTTATCTAGGGACCATATAAGCAGGAGTGCCCAGAACTGAGGGCATTGGAGTGGAGTTGACCGGCTGCAACGACCGCTAGGGACCAGTACCGTGATTACCGTGGGTCGGTCCCAGCGGTCCTGAGATAAACAAGCAGCCAGCCAGCGCTGAGAGCGTTTGGAGCCGGTTTTGACCGGCTACACAGCAACATCCCGACGAATCGGTAAAACCCCACGGACCCCATTTGAATTGATTGGCGGTGCAGGCTCGAGGGGCCTGAATGGCCTGCTCCTGCCACCTAATTTCTATGTTTTTTTCATAAAAATCTGTTTATTAAATCCTTTGGTTAAAGTATTAGATGGGTCCAGGCGCCGGAAGTACTGAGACGGCGTGGACCCGCTAGCACCACTCTGGAGGATGCCGTACGAGTGCTGCATCATGACAGCAGCCAGCACAGGTGCCTGTGAGTACCGGGACCCGTGTGGAGAGGTGGAACCTACATACAAGACCGGTGCGGTCAGCGGTAGGGTGAGGGAAACCCGCAAAAACAGCTGCCCGTGTGTACAGGGTACGGAAAACCGCGGGGGTGGAAAGAAGCTCCTTCACAGTAGCATTCACATGGATGTGGAGACTAGCCACAGTTGGGCAGGAGGTAAGCCCCACATGGGTACCCCGTACGGGACCCCATAGATACTCTAACTCTATAAAAAAGAATAGGATGACCCTGATGGGCCAGAGCCCTGGTTATACAGCGTCCCATGATCTAAAACACAGCAGGGACCTCTGCTGGACATGGTGGCTGAATTACTTTAAACCAGTCCAACGGGGTAGACTTTGGATCCAGGATTGCAATAGTATTACCTATATGTCTGGCCACAAACCTCCAACCAGAATATTTCCAATGAATGTGGCAGCATATGGGGAGGGAACATCAGGAACAAGGACCTCAAGATCCAGAAAACCTTAAAGGGATTGACGGAAGGGGTCACAGCCTACACCCGCACACTGGACTTAAACAGAGTGTTAACCAAAGACCATCAAGACGTACTA
>NW_026576024.1:0-16482 GCF_028641065.1 Leucoraja erinaceus | reverse complement strand
TTCCCCTCCGTTCTCGTTCTTCACTTTGGTCTTTGACTTTGACCATGGCCTGTCCACATCTCCCGTGTTGGCCTATGCTCTTGCGGTACTTGGTCCATTCGGCCAATGTAGGCGACCCGACTTGTCTTTCTTCAGTGTCCCCTTTAGAGGAGGAAAGATAGAAAACAATGTATTACTTCTGTGGCTTTGAAAAACTTTATTTAGCCTTTCATCTCTCACTGTATTTAGATCATAGAGCTCATCTCTTCGATCCTCATAGGCAACATCCTAGTAAAAATCTTCTCCTCAAGAGCATTTTTCTTCTCCAGTCTGTTTTTATGTAGAATATGAACTATTACTGCATGATATTTTCTGTAATTTCAGGTCCGACAGTGGGTAGGCATAATACTCGCCGGAACATGATCTCCGACGTGGAGTATTTGTCAATAACTTCCTTCTTTGTTCGAGCATTCGAACTTGACCAGTTTTCCAACAAGCAGACAATAATAGCTACTTGAATGCGGTTTCCAATGTCTTTGACTCCCTAAACCCGCCGAACAACTTATAACCCAACCCAAGAACTTGAGAGGCAAGAGGTGAACCTTCCATCGTCACCGAAGCCTTTCAAAGGAGACAAAAGAGGCAAGTAATTTTTAAATTTACATTTCGTTTCTCACTTTTGCTAAATCACCATGCTGAGTCCTAACTGATACAGTGATCAGTTGCACAATATGTAACAGCATTCATGACACTTAAATTTTCATGTGGGGATGTTCCAGGACAAGGGGTCCACAGTTTAAGCAGGAACGCTGCTCGAAAACCTTTGGACTCGTGCATGATGAGAATACCAACAGCCGTTTTTCACAGGTTCGAGGAGTGGGAATCTGACTGGGACCGGATCTTCGCAGACGGATGAGAATGAGCCATGCATCCTGAGGCTACAAGTCATTGGTCACTATTTAATAGATGTGGGCCTTGTGGCTAAAGTTTATATAAGCCTGAAGGCAGGTGCCGGGTATTGATTCAGTTGAGAATGATCAGCAATGATCAGATTGACATGCAAAGGGTGCATCCGCTTCGAAGGGCAATGCCTCTACTCCTGCACTATGTCTAACCTTCTATGTGGCCCTTCAGTGGCTAAAAGGATACAGGCCGGGTATTGGAGAGCTTGCTGCAGACCCGGGATACTGAGGTGGATGATCACTTCATGACCATTTTGAATGGCGTGGTGCAGATCTCCTGAAGGGCGAATGGCCTCGTACTCGCAACCATTGTCATGATTTATGTGCCTCATATGAATGCTCACCGGGACAGGGGTCTGGAGTAGAAAGCAGTACAGGATTTACTTGATCGTTGGAGGATCAGCCAGGATCGTATGACAATGGCGATCTTTGCAGCTCGAAGGGTTCCGAATGGCCCTTCTACTCTGCACGCTATTGGTCTATGTTCCTGTCTATTCAGACATGCAAACCTGCCTTGGCAATATTACCAGATAGTCCCACGCATATCGAGGGTACTGAGGACTTGGATCACTGAGGGAAGACGTCATGGCCTGCCAACCATGCTCTCGTATTCACGGTTCGAGTCCTGTTTGGGAAATGGGAACTGCACAAGGGCCGACAAGGTTAAGGCCATTGGACTGCAGCCTAAGGCTGTGGTCTGTAGCCAAGGCCCAAGTCATGTTGGGTTGTACAACAACTTGGGTGTGACAGAAAATCGCCCTTCTTCCTCCACGGAGAAGCCAAGATCTTGTGCCCGACACACTTGCTAAACAAAACACGAGATCAAATTGGGAGAAGAACGTTTTTGAAGTCAGGATGGCCGAAATAAACATATCAGGTGGGCACATACTGGAAGTTAGCCCTGAACTAAACTCGTTCCAAAAAAATTTAGTTATTTACGGGCCTTATTTTTGTCCTGAGCATGGCTTTGAGTCTAGGAGCAGGGAGGTTCTACTGTAGTTGTACAGGGTCTTGGTGAGACCACACCTGGAGTATTGCGTACAGTTTTGGTCTCCTAATCTGAGGAAAGACATTCTTGCTGGTGAGGAGTTGAGTCTAGGGGCGGGGAGGGTATACTGCAGTTGTACAGGGTCTTGGTGAGACCACACCTGGAGTATTGCATACCGTTTTGGTCTCCTAATGTGAGGAAAGACATTCTTCATAGCAAAAGGATTTGAGGTATAGGAGCAGGGAGGTTCTACTGCAGTTGTACAGGGTCCTTGGTGAGACACCACACTGGAGTATGCTACAGTTTTGGTCTCCCTAATCTGAGGAAGACATTCTTGCCATTCTTGCCATAGAAGGAGGTTACAAGAGAGGTTCTGCAGTTGTACCGGGTCTTGGTGAGGACCACCCTGGAGTATTGCGTACAGTTTTTTTTTGGTGCCTCCTAATCTGAGGAAAGACATTCTTGCCGTAGAGGATTTGAGGTCTAGGAGCAGGGGAGGTTCTACTGCAGTTGTACAGGTTTTTGATGAGACCACACCTGGAGTATTGCGTACAGTTTTGGTCTCCTAATCTGAGGAAAGACATTCTTGCCTAGAGGGAGTACAGAGAAGGTTCACCAGACTGATTCCTGGGATGGCAGGACTTTCATATGAAGAAAGACTGGATAGACTCGGCTTGTACACGCTAGAATTTCGAACATTGAGGGGGGATAGAAGCTTATAGAAACTTACAAAATTCTTAAGGGGTTGGACAGGCTAGATGCAGGAAGATTGTTCCCGATGTGGGGGAAGTCCAGGACAAGGGGTCACAGCTTAAGGATAAGGGGGAAATCCTTTAAAACCGAGATGAGAAGAACATTTTTTTTTTTCACACACAGAGAGTGGTGAATCTGTGGAATTCTCTTCCACAGGAGGTAGTTGAGGCCACAGTTCATTGGCTATATTTAAGAGGGGGTTAGATGTGGCTAAAGGGATCAGGGGGTATGGAGAGAAGGCAGGGATGGGATACTGAGTTGGATGATCAGCCATGATCATATTGAATGGCGGTGCCGGTGCAGGCTCGAAGGGCCGAATGGCCTCTACTCCTGCACCAATTGTCTATGTTTCTATGTTTCTATGACGCAGAGCTATCGTTGCCTCCGCTGCCCAAGAATGGCGATCTCCGCTTATTGAAGAACTGGCTCCTCAGCTCAAGAGTGTAACGTCTTTGCATGCCCTGCCACAATCGATCCAACACGATCGCACCATTCCCCACACAGACCATGGCCGGCCCATTCAAATCAGAAAGTTATCCAATTTTAACAACACCACCTGGTTGGGGAACCCCATCCATCTGTCCCCAGGGGGGCATGTGGGCAGGGTGAGACAGCCGCAGTTTAGGCAGGAGAACGAGGAGGAATGTATTCCGCCACCAGCTGGTGGTGCAATCTGTGGGATCCGTTGCCACACAGACGGCTGTGGAGGCCAGATGGTGAAGCGGATATTTTTACCCGACTCCCCAGAGATAGGTAATTCTTGATTTTAGTGCGGTGGTCAGGGCTACTCAGGGCAGGAGAATGGTGTTTTTACACAGGGGAGAGTATAGATTCGCAGTCCAATGATGAATGCTTAGAGTAGCCTCAAATGGTCCGAATGGTTTTTTAATTGCAGGCGCCTTAACTTGAACATAATCTACAAAAATATCATTTTTCATACTAGTAAGCGAGACACCACACTTTGGCCAATAAATTCACATTGACTCAGTGTTCAGATTGCAACTGTGGCCAGTCCGAGGTCTTGAGTATAGGAGCAGGGAGGTTCTACGGCAGTTGTACAGGGTCTTGGTGAGACCACACCTGGAGTATTGCGTACAGTTTTGGTCTCCTAATCTGAGGAAAGACATTCTTGCCGTAGAGGATTTGAGTCTAGGAGCAGGGAGGGTCTACTGCCAGTTTCTACAGCGCTCCTGGTGAGACCACAGCGAACTCACTTGCTTACAGTTTTTGGTCTCCTTAACCCAGGCCATATTTAATAGTGATTCTTGTCCATAGAGGCTTGAGTCTATGAAGCAGGTAGGTTCTATGGCAGTTGCACAGGGTACTTGTGACTTGGGACCTGCCACCTGAGTATTGCGTACAGTTGTTGGTATCCAAATCTGGGGAAGACCATTATTGCCATGGTCGGGGGGTGCAGAGGGGGTTCACCAGACTGAATTGGAGAGGATGTCAGACTGGTCTTATGAGCGAAGAAAAGACTGGATAGACTTGGTTTGTACTCTCTAGAATTTAGAGATTGAGGAGGGAGGATCAGAAAGAAACTTATCTCAAAACCCCTTAAGGGGTTGGAACCAGGCTAGATGCAGGAAGCTTGTTCCCCGAGGTTGGGGACGTCGAGGACAAGGGGTCACAGCTTAGAGGATAAGGGGGAAATCCCTTTAAAAAAACCGAGATGAGAAGAAACTGTTTTTTCACACAGAGGTGGTGACTCTCTGGAACTCTCTGCCACAGAGGGTAGTCGAAGCCACGCCAGTTCATTGTGCTATATGGGCGGAGGGAAAGAGGGAGCCCTTAACCTGGCTATGCTGGGTCTTGTGGCCAAGCGTGATGAAGCTGAATCCATTTAGTTAACAATGGATGCGAGGGGGGTTTGCCTTCGCTGGGTACGCAATACAGCTTATACTTTTTTTAGCGACTGTCCAAATTAAGCGTTTGCCTTAGGTTTCGGGTGTGTAGGAGATGTGCCTCCTATAACATTGGAAAGCTAGATTTTATCTTTGAAGGTCAATTGCCATAAACCAAACGATGCCACCTGTTTCTGGGGGAGGAGGTATTACCTGTAAGAGAACAGAGTTGGTCACATCTTTGAAGCAAGTCCATAAGCCGCTTACGCCGTGACAAAGACGCCAGGGAAGTGGAGATAAAATACCTAAGATCCGAAATGGCCAATGTTTTTTAGTTATCTTGTACGCCCATGTAAACGAACTTACGGGCCACCAAGATACATGCATTCTGAAGGTGGTTTCCCAAAACCTTTTCCTGGTACCATTCTTACCAGGACTAACGCCTACTTTTATGTGCTAAGGGATTTTAAAAAACCCTATTTAAGGCAATGTAATTATGTTGTTCGCAGAGAATGGTGGCTGAACCCAGGCGATTTGGGTCTGTTTTGTTCCCTTGACTGCAACTTGCTCCTCCCTTCCATTTCCGATGTTAAGTACAGTTTTGAACCTATATTTGAACCAAACGTTTTTGGTGTGTTTCTTTTTATTAAGAAGCGAACCGGTTTAAGTAGTATATTCGAACCTTATAGTCCTTTTTTAAAGATATTTATTTTCAGAGTGTATGGAAGACTCCGAGGCAGTTACGGGATACTATTATTTGGATGGGAGAGCCGTGATCATTTTGATTTGAGCGGTGCTGGTGCAGGCTCGAGGGCTGAATGGCCTTCTCAGAGCCCCTTTCCCCCCACCTAATGTCTTCTGTTTCCTATTTTTGGGTCCACCACCAACACAGACCCCTTTTAAGGATAAGTGTGACTTGTTTGGGACTTCCCCAAGATGAGAAAATCAGTAGCTGCATCTAGCCTGTCCACACCATGAGAAGCGGTGAATCTGTGGAAGATTGTACCTCGAGTCCGTGATCTCTTGGAAGATGGCTAGTACATGTTTCTGGATTCTCTGCCACAGAGGGCAGTGGTGCCCATTCCCTGAATCCAGTTTTCAACTCGAGAGTCTTAGAGCCCCTCTTGGGGCTAAATGGGATATGACGGTCAAGCAGTATGTTGCGGTGTACTCCTTGTTGGATGATCAGGCTTGCCAGGAGGTATGGTGAATGCGGTGCTTGGCTGCGAAGGGTCGACCTAGGCCCTCCACCTGCAAACATCAGACACTGTATCACAACCGCCGTCGTCAGTGTCCACTGTGGAACCCCTCCTCCCGCTGAGTTTGCTGTTCGTCGGTATTAAACTGGCGCACACCACACAACTGGCAGCACTCGAGGAACGGCTTCGGATCCAAACAGCCGACACATGAATTGCTCCATCTTGCTCCATCTTTTATTTTGTCCAGTCTCGTCGGCTCCCATTTTGTCTGTCCGGTTACAGACTCCGCGATCTGCCGTGGAGTTTTTCTACTCTTCCGTCCGTGAATTGTGTGCCATTATTTCAGCCTCCCCAGTCTTGGTAGTACCCTGCAGAGGGAGGGTTGTGTGATTGAGATTGTAGGATGTGTTTTTTCCGCCTCTCACCCCCTTACACCTAACACAGACACTCTCTGGGTTCTCGATTCCCCAGACAGCAAGGTAATAGGGCGATAGTGGGCTACCTAAAGGCGGTGTGACAGATTTCGGCCCTTTGTTTCCCCAATCCCCCCTCAGAATAGTTTCGTATTTGTTTCGTTCACTAGGTGTGGTAAAAACTCAGTGCGTCATTGTCAAGTAGATCTATTCCTCTCAGATCGGGCATCGCCTCGATAAGAATCGCCCCTGGGATTCTTTCATTGCTCTTCTAGGGAGTAGAAACATAGAAACATAGAAATTAGGTTCCGGAGTAGAGGCCATTCCGGCCCTTCGAGCCTGCTACCAGTGAACCACCATTCAATATTAATCATGGCTGATCATCCAACTCAGTATCCCATCCCTGGCGTGCCTTCTCCTGCCATACCCCCCTGACCCTTTAGCCACAAGGGCCACATCTAACTCTCCTCTTAAAGAGGGAGCCAATGAACTGTGTTGCCTCAAACTACCCTCTGCGGCAGAGAGTCCAGTTCCAAGATATCCCACTCTCTGGTGAAAAAAAGGTTTTCTTCTCATCTCGGTTTTTAAAGGATTTCCCCCTTATCCTTAAGCTGTGACCCCTTGTCCTGGACCTTCCTCCTAACATCGGGAGCAATCTTCCTGCATCTAGCCTGTCCAACCCCTTAAGAATTTTGTAAGTTTCTATAAGTCCCCTCTCAATCTCCTAAATTCTAGAGAGTATAACCCAAGTCCTATCCAGTCCTTTCTTGCAATAAGACAGTCCTGACATCCCAGGACTCAGTCCTGGTGAACCTTCTCTGGCACTCCCTCGATGTCAATATGTCCTTTCCCCTCCGATTAGGAGACCAAAACGGTACGCAATACTCCAGGTGTGGTCTCACCAAGACCCTGTAACCACTGCAGTAGAAACCTCCCTGCTCCATATCCTCAAATCCTTTTTGCATTGAAGAGCGCAACATACCATTCGCTTGCTTTCGCTGCTTTACTGCCTGCGTCTCCAAGGAAGAGAGTCACCCAGCGCCCTTTGCTCCAACCTCTCCCTGTGGCTCAGGCCCCTCGAGTTCCGGCAACATCCTCGTAAATCTCCTCCGCTCTCGCTTGTTGCTGCTCAACACCATCTTTGCCCAACAGCGGGGTGTCTAAACTGGCTTAGACAACAGACAATAGGTGCAGTATATGGGAGGCCATTCTGGCCCGTTCGATCCAAACTGGCTTCAATCATCAACAGTCAGTACCGTCTCATTAGTAAAACAGGCGTCCTTTAAGGGCTACCACATCATCCCCCCACCCCCCCCTCACCCCCCTCCCACACCTCTCCCTCACTCCCCGCCCCCGCCCTCACTCCCCGGCTCCCCTCCCCCTCACTTCCCCACCCCTCCCCCCTCACTGTCCCCACCCCCCCTCCCCCTCACGTCCCCCAAAACCCCTCCCCCTCACTCCCCACCCCCCTCCCCCCTCCCGCCATCCCCCCCCCCTCCCCCTCACCACCCCTCAATCCCCACCCCGCCTTCCCCCTACTCCGTCCACCCCCCTCCCCCCTCACTCCCCACCCCTCCCCCCTCACCAGCCATCAATCCCCCCCCCCCCCCCCTCACTCCCCCACCCCTCCCCCCCTTCTCCCCGCCCCTCCCCCTCACCCCTGCCCAATTCCCCTCCTCCTCCCTGCCCCTTCCTCCCCTTCCACTGCCTCCTCCCCTTCCTGTGCCCCTTCCCCTCCCCATGCCCCTCCCCCCTCCCATTTCCCCCTAACCCCCTTCCTTTCCCCTCCCCCTGCCTTCCCCCTCTCTCCTTCCCTTCCCCTCCCCTCCTGCTCCCCTCCCCTTCCCTGCCCCTCCCCCCTTCCTTCAGTAGTCCCCTCCCCCTGCCCTTGCCCCTCCCCATGGCTTAAGCCCCTCCCCCTCACATTCCCCCTCCCCTTCCTTGCCTCCTCCCCCACGTCCCCTTCCTTGCCCCTCCCCCTTCCTTGCCCTTCCCCCCCCCTCCCATGGCCCTCCCCTTTCCCCTGTTCCTTTCCCCCCTCCCAGTGCCCTCCCTCCTTCCTCCCCCCCTCCCTCTCCCCCGCCCTCTCTGCCCCCCCACCTCCTCTTCCTTCCCTCCTTCCCTCGGTCGCCCCCCCTCACTCCTCTGCTCCCCTCCCTTGCCCCTCCCCCTCTCTTTCCCCCCCTTCCCCCCTCTCCTTCTTCCTCCCCTCCCCTCCCTGGCCCCTCCCCTTCCCTGACCCCTCCCCTTCTCTCTCTCTCCCCCTCTCCTCTGCCCCTCCCCGTCGCACTCTTCCCCCCTCCCTCTGTCTATGCCCCCCCCTTCCTCTCCTCCCCCCCCCCCCCTCTTCATGCCCCCTCCCTCTTCCTTTCCCCTCGCCCCTTTCCATCCTCCCTCCCCCCCTCCCTGCCCCTCCCCTCCCTATGTCCCCTTCCCCCTCCCTCATACCCCCCCCCTCCTCCTATCCCCATCCCTCCCATGCCCCTCCCCCCTCCCTGCCCCTCTCCCTCCTTGCCTCCCTCCCACCATCTCCCCCTCCCCCCTCCCATGCCTTTCCCCTCTCCCCATTCCCCCTCGTCGCTCTCCCGCCCCCCTCCTGCCCCCCTCCCCTCTCCCCTGCACCCTCCCCCTCCCTTGCCCCTCCCCTCTCTGCCCCCCCTTCCTTGGCCCCTGCCCCTCCATCTCCCCTCCCTTTGTCCCTCCTCATGCCCCCCCTCCCTGGCCCCCCCCCCCTCCCTTGCCCCTCCTCCCTCTCTGCCCCTCCCCTCTCCTTGCCCTCCCCGTCCGACCCTGCCCTCTCCCACTCCCTCTCGGCCACTCCTCTGCCCTCTCGTTCCCTTTGTCCGCACACCCCTCACCCCCCTTCTCTCCCCCTCCTCCCGTGGCCCCCCACCCCTCCCTTGCCCCTCCCCCCTCCCATCCCCCCTCCCCTCCCCTGCCCCCCCCTCCCATCCCCCGGACCCCTCTCCCATCCCCCTCCGCCCGTCATCCTCCCTCCCCCTCCCTTTCCCCTCCCCCCCTCCTTGCCCCTCACCCCTCCCTTGGCCCCTCCCCCTCCCGTCCCCCTCCTCCTGCCCATTCCCCCCTCCCCTCCCCTGCACCTCCTCCCTCATTGTCCCCCCCCTTCCTTGCCCCTCCCCCTCCCATCTCCTCTCTCCCCCTCCCATGCCCCTCTCTCCCCCTTCCTTGCCCCTCCCCCTCCCATGCCCCTCCCCTCCCAGCCCCCTGCCCCCCCCTCCCATGCCCCCCCCTCCTCTTTGTCCCTCCCCCTTCCTTGCCCCTCCCTCTCCCTGCCCCTCCCCCTTCCTTGCCCCTCCCCCTCCCATGCCCCTCCCCCTCCCATCCCCCTCCCCCTCCCTTCCCCCTCCCCTCCCCTGCCCCTTGCCCCCCTCCCCGTCCTGCCCCTTCCTCCTCATTGTCTCCTCCCCCCTTCCTTGGCCCCTCCTCCTTACTTCCCCTCCCCCTCAATTGCCCCTCTCCCCCCATGCCCCCTCCCCCTCCCATGCCCCGCCCCCTGCCCCCCCTCCTGCCCCTCCCCCTCCATGCCCCTCCCCTTCCCCTTGCCCCTCCCCTCATTGCCCCTCCCCTTTCCTTGCCCCTCCCCCTCCCTTCCCCCTCCCCTTCCCCCCCCCCCTGCCCCTCCCTCATGCTGCCCTCCCCCCTCCCATGGCCCCTCACCCATAATCCCCCCTCCCCCCTGCCCCATGCCCCTCCTCCATTCCCTCGTCCCCTTGCCCCAGGTTCCTTGCCCCTCCCTCTCCCTGCTCCTTGCCCCATCCCAGCCCCCCCTTGGCCCATCGCCCCTCCTCCCAGAGGGCCCCACCTAGATCGCCATGGCGCCCCCCCCCTCTCCCTGCCCCTCCCGCCCCCTTTGCCCCTCCTCCTTCATTGCCCTACCTCCCTTCCATGCCCCTCCCCTCCCATTGCCCTCCACCTCCCATGCCCTTCTCCCCCTGCCCTCCGCCTTCATGCCCCTCCCCTTCCGTGCCCCTCCCCCATCCATGGCCCCTCCCCCCCCTCCCATGCCCCTCCCCCTTCCTTGCCCCTCCCCCTCCTTGCCCCTCCCCCTCCCATGCCCCTCCCCCCTCCCATGCCCCCTCCCCCTTCATTGCCCCCTCCCCCTTCCCCTTCCCCCCCCCCCTGCCCCTCCCCCCTCCCCTCCCTTGCCCCATTGCCCCCCTCCCATTCCTCTCCCCCTCCCCCTCCCAAAATTTGCCCCCCCCCCTCCCATGCCCCTCCCCCTTCCTTTGCCCTCTCCCCCCTCCCATTGCCCCTCCCCCTCCCATGCCCCTCCCCCTTCCCTGCCCCTGCCCTCCTGCCCCTAGATGCCCCTCCCCCTCCCCATGCCTTCTCCCTCCCCTCCCTTTTGCCCCTCCCTCCTCCTTTCTCCCTCCCTCCCCCTGCCCCTTCCCCCTCCCATGCCCCTCCCCCTCCCCTTGGCCCCCTTCCCCCTCCCATGCCCCGTCCCCGCCCATGCCCCTCCCCCCTTCCCATGCCCCTCACCTCCCATCATTGGTCCGTCCCCCTTCCTTGCCCCTTGCCCTCCTACGTGCCCCTCCCCCACCGAATTGTCCCCCTCCTCCCCCTCCTCCTCGCCCCTCCACCTCCTGGTCCCCTGGCCCCTCCCCTGAGACGCAAGTGGTGGACGTTTATCAGGGCCTGAAATAACAGGGTCTCCGGGCCACACGGATGGCGGCAGTGGAGCTGGCAGAAACGGCCAGCAATGTCCAGACTGACACACACACACACACACATACATACACACAGACACTCACACACACACACACAGACACACAGACACGCACACACACGCACACACACGAACATACACGCACACACACACACACACACACACACACACACACACACACACACACACACACCCACACACACACACACACACACACAACGGCACACACACACATCCACACACACCGCACACGCACACACACACACACACAGCACACACACCGCACACACAGAGAAACGACACTCCCCTGCTCACACTCACACCGCACACACGCACCACCCCACACACACGCCTCCACCCCCACTCACACACACACACCATCGGACACGCGCAGCCCACACAGAAACAACACTCACGCCAAATAGAGTGCACCACAACACACGCCACACGCACACGCCCACGGGTGGTCCCACACACATCAACGTCGATGAGTTTCCTGGTGAACTGGCCTGTTTAAGTGGCATGTTAATTGTCCTTGTGTTTATTGTGAATGTTTATGTTTATATTATTAGGTTTATGTGTATAATTGCCAGGCCACTTAATTTCGTTCAACACCCAAGGTCTGAATGGCAATCCAAGGAATCTAATCTAAGCCTACCCTCACACACACAGAACACACACTATATTACACCACACATCTCACCATATATACACACACCACACCTCCCCGACACACACACGCGCACACACACACACACACACACACACACACACACACACCCATGGGTCAGACCACTCAGAGTAAACCTCTGCCTCCCCCCATAACCTTCCGACAAGCACCCCATCCCTAATCAACGCAATCTATCCGCAGCGTTTCTGCCTTACTTAAAAATTCCAGAGTGTTCACCACCCTCTGACTAAAGAAAAATCCCCTCTCGACTCGTCTCCTCCTAAACCCACGTCCTTGATCAGAATTCTGAGGCTGTGCCCTCTGGCCCAGGACTGAGATTCTAGACTCTCCCGACTAGTGGGTCCTCCTCTCGCCATCCACTCTTCCGGCCGCCCCCTATATTCGGTAGTTTCAATGAGATTCCCCCAACTGCCCCCCCCCCCCCCCCCATCTCCTTCTGGAACTCCAGCGAGTGCCAGGCCCAGGCCGACATAGGTTAACCCATCAGATCATTCCTGGTATCATTCTTTAAAACCCCCTCCGGACGACCCTCTCCAGAGCCTTCCCCAGAGACGGTGCCCAGATTCTCTGCTCACACCCCCTCCCCAAGAGGTGCCGTCTGACCCACGTCCTATAGAGAAAACCTCAGCATTACAATAATCCTGTTTTTTGCCGTCTCCCCAAAACTCTCAAATAATGCTAGCACGGCAAATCTCCTTCCTTATCAACGTTTGACTTGCCCAAATTAACCCCCACCCACAGTCCCTGCACGTACCTCTCCGATGTCTGAATTCTCTCCTTCGTTTAGAAACTAGGTCCAGGCCCTTTATTCCTACACAGTAAAATAGAAACATAGAAATTAGGTTCAGGAGTAGAGGCCATTCGGCCCTATCGAGCCTGCACCATTCGCCCATTCAACATGTCATGGGCTGATCATCCAACTCAGTGATCCCTTTACCTGCCGAAGTCTATTCTCCTCCCCACTGTCCTGATCCCTTTAGCCACAAGGGCCAGCATCCTAGTGCAACTCCCTCGTAGGTCGAGCAACCTACAAACGAATTGGCCGAACAGCATCATGTTCCCCCGGCGTCTGTCCCTCTACTGAACAACGTACCACCCGTGACTGCCAATCACCACCCCCCCCCCCCCCCCCCCCCCCCGGACCAGAAATTATTGCAGATCCGAATCGTTGCTATGTCGGCCGCTGAGCGCCAAGGGAGATGCTAGGCTGGACATCCAACTGTATCCCTCTGTACTTGTACACTGACCAATGACAATTAAAATTGAATCTGAATCTGAATTTTGAATCTTGAATATAGCCAATGAACTGTGTGTGGCCTCAACTACCTTCTGTGGCAGAGAATTCCACAGATTCACCACTCTCTGTGTGAAAAAAGTTCTTCTCATCTCGGTTTTAAAGGATTTCCCCCTTATCCTTAAGCTGTGACCCCTTGTCCTGGACTTCCCCAACATCGGGAACAATCTTCCTGCATCTAGCCTGTCCAACCCCTTAAGAATTTTGTAAGTTTCTATAAGATCCCCCCTCAATCTCCTAAATTCTAGAGAGTATAAACCAAGTCTATCCAGTCCTTTCTTCATAAGACAGTCCTGACATCCCAGGAATCAGTCTGGTGAACCGTCTCTGCACTCCCTCTATGGCAATAATGTCCTTCCTCAGATTTGGAGACCAAAACTGTACGCACTACTCCAGGTGTGGTCTCACCAAGACCCTGTACAACTGCAGTAGAACCTCGCCTCCTATACTCAAATCCTTTTTGCAATGAAAGCAAACATACCATTCACTTTCTTTACTGCCTGCTGCACCTGCATTAAGAATTTTGTAAGTTTCTATAAGATCCCCTCTCAATCTCCTAAATTCTAGAGAGTATAAACCAAGTCTATCCAGTCTTTCTTCATTTACACTGCTGCGCTGTATTCCATATAGACAGGGGAACCAAACACTAAACACAGTACCCCAAAATGCTGCCTTACCAATGTCTTGTTGAGAGATCCCACAACAGGAGTCCAGTGATCTGAAGGCGGTTTTGTTTCTCTCAGTCAGAAGCATTCACTTATATGTAACTTCTATCTCAAACAGCAGGTGTTCTGAATTAGCTATTATCCTTTGTGCAATTATAGTGTGAATTAATTGACCGAGATTGCGGGCGTCTCTGTAAGACAGAAATCTATCGTATTGGGGGGGGCCCTTAGGAAGGGCCTCGTGGAGTTACTCGTGCTTCTAAGTTAGCCTAAGCAATTGTCCAAAATATCTCTTTGTTTTTCTTAGCAAGATTTGGCAAGTGGAGTCACTAAAAGTGAATTTTAGTGACTTGGTAGGGAATGGTAGGGAATTGAAGAATACAGTTGAACCAGAGGGATCTGGGTATAACCGTGCATAGTTCCTTGAAGGTGGAATCTCATACAGATAGGGTGGTAACCTGAAGCTTTTGGTATGCTAAGCCTTTAAAAATCAGAGCATGTTGAGGAGTAGCCAAGCTGGGATGTAAATGTTTAAATTGTACAAGGCATTGGTGAGGGGCCAACTCTGGAGTATGGTGTAACAATTTTGGTCGCCCAAGCCCTTTATAGTAGTAAGGATGGCAACAAATGAGAGAGAGTACATAGGGAGATGTACTAGTATGGTGCCGGTGGGTTTCAACAACTAAGTTACCATAGAGAGATAGTGTGAATAAGTTATGTCTTTATTCCTCTGGAGCGCAGAAGGTTAGGAGGGACCTTGATAGAGGGTCTTTAAAATGATGAGAGGGATAGACAGAGTTGATGTGGACAAGCTTTTTCCCTTTGAGAATAGGGAAGATTCAAACAAGAAGGACATGACTTCAGAATTAAGGACAGAAGTTTAGGGGTAATATGAGGGGGAACTTCTTTACGCAGAGAGTGGGTGACGGTGTGGAATGAGCTTCCAGTGGAAGTGGTGGAGGCAGGTTCGTTTGGTATCATTTAAAACATAAATTTGGATAGCGCATAATGGTATCATGACAGAAGGGAGGGGGGGGGGGGTGGGAGGGGTTATGGTTATGAGTGCAGGCAGGTGGAACTATCTGGGGGGAAAAAAATTTTGTTTCGGACACGGACTTGTAGCGGCCGAGATTGCCTGTTTTCCGTGCCGTAATAGGTTATCTTAATATGGTAAAAGGCAGCTTCAATTTTGCCTGACAATGGATCTGTTTAAAGAATCCTTGAAGCACTGGTGGGGCACATCGGTGTGAGTTGCTGCCGATGTACTCGCAGTGCCAGAGATCCGTGGGTTTCGTCCTGACCAGTGGTGTGCTGCCTGGGTGCGGATTTGCACGTTCTCGTCCCGTGGGTTTGTCCTCTGGGCGCTCCGGTTTTCTCTCACACCCTAAAAAAAAAAAAAGAAAAAACCAACGGTTTGCAGGGTTGCAGGCGGACTGGCTTCAGTAAGATTATGTAAATTATCCCTAGTTTGTGTAGGATAGTGTTTAGTGTGCGGGGATCGCTGTCGGTGTGGACTCGGGTGGCCTGTTTTCTATCTAAATGGCGTCCAGTATGGGGAACAGGGGATCTGGGGGTTCCTTTTTCCTTAGAGTCTAGAGAAGTAAGCATGCAGAGTACGCAGGCAGTGAATAAAGCGATGGCATGTTTTGGCCTTTATAACACGAAGAAGTCGAATATTAGTAGCCAAGAGGTCCCGTCTGCAGTTGTTACAAGGTTCCTAGGTGGAGGACCACACCCTGGAGTATGTGTTGCAGTTTTTGATTCCCCTAATTTGAGAGAAAGGACATTCTTTGCTATTGCGGGAGCATCCCACAGCAGTACGTTCTGCCAGATTAACATTCCCCATGCTCGGATGGCGGGAACTGTGTTCATTGCTGATAGAATGGACCGCAGCTGGGCTTGTCCACTCGTGGGAGTTTAGAAGGCTTAACACGGGAAACTCTGTTCCCGATGCTCTGGGGAGTGGCCTCGAACCAGGGGCCCCCCACACCACACCCACAGTTTAAGATAAGGTTAAGCCACCATTATGAACCGCTACTGAGGAAACACTTTTTCTCACAGAGAGTTTGTGAGTCTTTGGAATTCCTACTAACATCAGAGGCCGTTGGAGGCCCGTTCTCTGGAGGCTCTACAAGAGAGCGCAGAAAGGGCGCTTAAAGATAGCGGAGTTTCAGGGGATATGAAGGCTGAAACGGGGTACTGATTATTGTATTATCAACCATGATCACAATTAATGTAGCGAGCTGCAGGCCTCGAAGGCTGAATGGCCTCCCCCTGGGCACCTATGTTTCTATGAATAGATCGGGTAGATGATAGCACCAATTTGCTTGTCCCCAGACTTACGACTAAATCAAAGAACCAGAGGGCAAAGGTTTAAGGTGAAGGGGGACAAGAATTTAATAGGAACCAGCGGGTGAGGGGTAACCTTTACAACAGGACAACAGGTTTCCGGATCAGAAGGCACTTACACTTCGGTAGTAAAGAAAGCACACTCATAGTGAATAGGCTTTTGGATAGGCCCTTGGATGTTGAGATTATGTTTCCACTATGGGATAAGTCATAATCGAGTTCCTAGAGTGCACAGCCTCAGAATTAAAGGACGTTCTTTTTAGGAGGAGATGCCACTCAGGAGACAATTTCTTCAGAGGGTGGTACATCTGTGGCATTCTATTGCCACAGAAGTCAACTTGTGGAGCCACAAGTCCCAGTGGATATCTGTAGAGGCTGCGGCCTTTGAGCCTAGCACGCATCAATAGTTACAATAGACAATGATTGTGCAGGAGTAGAGGCCATTCGGCCCCTTCGCGCCTGCACCGTCCATTCTATATGATCATGGCTGATCATCCAACTCAGTATCCTGTACCTGCCTTCTCTCCATACCCTCTGATCCCCTTAGCCACAAGGGCCACCTCTAACTCCCCCCCCCCCCCCCCCCCCCCCCCAATTGTACTGTGGCCTCATACCTTATGTGTCCGAGAATATCCACAGATTCACCCCTCTGTGT
>NW_026576023.1:130000-235000 GCF_028641065.1 Leucoraja erinaceus | reverse complement strand
TTGTACAGGGCTCTGGTTAGACCACATCAGTTGCGTATTGTGTACAGTTTTGGTCCCCTAATTTGAGGAAGGACGTCCTTGTGATTGAGGCAGTGCAGCGTAGGTTCACGAGATTGATCCCTGGGATGGCGGGACTGTCATATGAGGAAAGATTGAAAAGACTAGGCTTGTATTCACTGGAGTTTAGAAGGATGAGGGGGGGATCTTATAGAAACATATAAAATTATAAAAGGTCTGGACAAGCTAGATGCAGGAAAAATGTTCCCAATGTTGGGCGAGTCCAGAACCAGGGGCCACAGTCTTAGAATAAAGGGGAGGTCATTTAAGACTGAGGTGAGAAAAAACTTTTTCACCCAGAGAGTTGTGAATTTATGGAATTCCCTGCCACAGAGGGCAGTGGAGGCCAAGTCACTGGATGGATTTGAGAGAGAGTTAGATAGAGCTCTAGGGGCTAGTGGAGTCAAGGGATATGGGGAGAAGGTGGGCACAGGTTATTGACTGCGGTGGGCTTGGGGAGACCCTGACCATGGGGAACAGTGGAGGAAGAGACTGGTGCCTTCCCACACAGTGGGGAACTTTGATTCTGCTGTGTGGGGATGTTTTATGTCAAACCCTTTAGTGTGTTGTGTGTCCTGTTAGTTTTTATTGTACGGCTGTATGGGAATTCATCTCACTGTGCCATCAGGCACATGTGACAATTAAATCTATCTTGAATCTTGAATCTTGAATCTTATAACCATATAACCATATAACAATTACAGCACGGAAACAGGCCATCTCGGCCCTACAAGTCCGTGCCGAACAACTTTTTTTCCCTTAGTCCCACCTGCCTGCACTCATACCATAACCCTCCATTCCCTTCTCATCCATATACCTATCCAATTTATTTTTAAATGATACCAACGAACCTGCCACCACCACTTCCACTGGAAGCTCATTCCACACCGCTACCACTCTCTGAGTAAAGAAGTTCCCCCTCATGTTACCCCTAAACTTCTGTCCCTTAATTCTGAAGTCATGTCCTCTTGTTTGAATCTTCCCTACTCTCAAAGGGAAAAGGTTGTCCACATCAACTCTGTCTATCCCTCTCATCATTTTAAAAACCTCTATCAGGTCCCCCCTTAACCTTCTGCGCTCCAGAGAATAAAGACCTAACTTATTCAACCTTTCTCTGTAACTTAGTTCTTGATAGGGGATGATCAGCCATGATCATCCCCTATCAGACTTGGTTTATACTCTCTAGAATTTAGAAGATTGAGGGGGGATCTTATAGAAACTTACAAAATTCTTAAGGGGTTGGACAGGCTAGATGTAGGAAGGTTGTTCCCGATGTTAGGGAAGTCCAGGACAAGGGGTCACAGCTTAAGGATAAGGGGGAAATCCCTTTAAAACCGAGATGAGAAGAACTTTTTTTCACACAGAGAGTGGTGAATCTCTGGAACTCTCTGCCACAGAAGGTAGTTGAGGCCACAGTTCATTGGCTATATTTAAGAGGGAGTTAGATGTGGCCCTTGTGGCTAAGGGGATCAGGGGGTATGGAGAGAAGGCAGGTACAGGATACTGAGTTGGATGATCAGCCATGATCATATTGAATGGCGGTGCAGGCTCGAAGGGCTGAATGGCCGACTCCTGCACCTAATTTCTATGTTTCTATGTTTCTATGTTTCTAACTCTGTCTATCCCTCTCATCATTTTAAAAACCTCTATCAGGTCCCCCCTTAACCTTCTGCGCTCCAGAGAATAAAGACCTAACTTGTTCAACCTGTCTCTGTAACTTAGTTCTTGATAGGGGACGATCAGCCATGATCACAATGAATGGCGGTGCTGGCTGGAAGGGCCGAATGGCCTCCTCCTGCACCTATTGTCTATGTTTCTACGCCTCTATGACTCCCTGACTCTAAGACGCCCCAACATTGTGTGTGTGGGAGGTTGAAACACCCTCGATGAAAGAGGTGTGATGAAGCAGTGTTGTGTGGGGAAGGTTCGCCTGTGAGCCGGTGTCGGAGGCAGCAGGTGTACAGTTCTGGCAGTGATGGCTCCAGATTTTTATCCAGCGGCCCCGGCGTAAAATGAGGACGTGAGGAGAGAGGCAGACCTTTCACTGACTGCATCAATTGATTCACACAGCGGTTGACCCGATTAATGTTGGTGGACATTCCTGACTGGGTGAATATTGAAACGTTACCATCAGGTGGTGAGAGACGGCTCTCGTGTACAACGCTGCTCATTGAGAGAGGCTATCGCCAGTTTGAAATGTCACGTTTTTCCTTTCAAAGGCCGGAGCATTCGCAGCTTCTGGGAGCGGGACGCAAGGCGGAGGGTTTTCTCCGGGCGCTCCGGTTTCCTGCTCACTCGCCCAACGCCTCCGCTCGGTCCGCAATAACCAACCTCACCTCCCCCAGTGGCTCAGCACTTCAACTCCCCTCTCCCATTCCCAATCCCATCTTCCTGTCCTGGGCCTCCCCCATGGCCAGAGTGAGGACCACTGGAAATTGGAGGAGCATAGAAACATAGAAACTAGGTGCAGGAGTAGAGGCCATTCGGCCCTTCGAGCCTGCACCGCCATTCAATATAATCATGGCTGATCGTCCAACTCAGTATCCTGTACCTGCCTTCTCTCCATACCCCCTGATCCCTTTAGCCACAAGGGCCACATCTAACTCCCTTTTAAATATAGCCAATGAACTGTGTGGCCTCAACTACCTTCTGTGGCAGAGAATTCCACAGATTCACCACTCTCTGTGTAAAAAAATTATTTTCTCATCTCGGTCCTAAAAGATTTCCCCCTTACCATTAAACTGTGTGACCCCTTGTTCTGGACTTCCCCAACATCGGGAACAATCTTCCTGCATCTAGCCTGTCCAACCCCTTAAGAATTTTGTAAGTTTCAATGAGGTGCAAGCAGCACCTCATATTCCGCTTGGGTAGTTTACACCCCAGCGGTATGAACATTGACTTCTCCAATTTAACCATATAACATATTACAATGACAGCACGGAAACAGGCCATCTCGGCCCTTCTAGTCCGTGCCGAACACTTACTCTCACCTAGTCCCATCTACCTGCACTCATACCATAACCCTCCATTCCTTTCCCGTCCATATACCTATCCAATTTATTTTTAAATGATAAAATCGAACCTGCCTCCACCACTTCCACTGGAAGCTCATTCCACACCGCTACCACTCTCTGAGTAAAGAAGTTCCCCTTCATGTTACCCCTAAGCTTTTGTCCCTTAATTCTGAAGTCATGTCCTCTTGTTTGAATCTTCCCTACTCTCAATGAAAAAAGCTTGTCCACATCAACTCTGTCTATCCCTCTCATCATTTTAAAGACCTCTATCAAAGTCCCCCCTTAACCTTCTGCGCTCCAAAGAATAAAGCCCTAACTTATTCAACCTTTCTCTGCAACTTAGGTGCTGAAACCCAGGCAACATTCTAGTAAATCTCCTCTGTACTTTCTCCATTTTGTTGAGATCTTTCCTATAATTAGGCGACCAAAATTGTACACCATACTCCAGAATTGGCCTCACCAATGCCTTGTACAATTTTAACATTACATCCCAACTTCTGTACTCAATGCTCTGATTTATAAAGGCCAGCACACCAAAAGCTTTCTTTACCACCCGATCTACATGAGATCCCACCTTCAGGGAACTATGCACAGTTATTCCTAGATCTCTCTGTTCAACTGTATTCCTCAATTCCCTACCATTTACCATGTACGTCCTATTTTGATTTGTCCTGCCAAGATGTAGCACCTCACACTTATCAGCATTAAACTCCATCTGCCATCTTTCAGCCCACTCTTCCAAATGGCCTAAATCTCTCTGTAGACTTTGAAAATCGACTTCATTATCCACAACCCCACCTATCTTAGTATCATCTGCACACTTACTAATCCAATTTATCAGTCAATGGTGGATCCTTCCATTAGCCAGTGCTAGGAAGCTAGTTAAGTATCACACAAACCGACCTCCCTTCCATTGAATCTATCTACACCCAACGCTGCCTCGGCAAGGCCAGCAGCATCATCACGGACCAGTCTCACCCCGGCCACTCCCTCTTCTCCCCTCTCCCATATGGCGAGAGGTACGGAAGTGTGAAAACGCACACACACCACCTCCAGATTCAGGGACAGTTTCTTCCCAGCTGTTATCAGGCAACTGAACCATCCTACCACAACCAGAGAGCAGCACAGTCTTGAACTGCTCCTTTGAGACCTTCAGACTATCTTTAACCTTGCATCGGCCAGTCAGCGGAAAGACAATACATGATTACAATCGAGCCAGTCAAAGTGTACAGATAGGGGATAAAAGTTCTGAACTATTGTCCACCTCATTGGTGACCCTCTGCGTATCTTTGATCGGACTTTACTTGCTTTGCCTTGCATTAAATGTTATTCCCTTATCATGTATCTGTGGCGAAGTGTTAGTTGCTGCCTCACAGCGCTTAGACCCAGGTTCGATCCCGACTACGGGTGCTTGCTCTACGGAGTTTGCACGTTCTCCCCGTGACCTGCGTGGGTTTTCTCCGGGATGTTCAGGTTTCCTCCCACACTCTAAAGGCGTCCAGGTTTGTGGGTTAATTGGCTTGGTGTAGAAACATAGAAACATAGAAAGTCGGTGCAGGAGTAGAGGCCATTCGGCCCTTCGAGCCTGCACCGCCATTCAATATGATCATGGCTGATCATCCAACTCAGTATCCCGTACCTGCCCTCTCTCCATACCCCCTGATCCCTTTAGCCACAAGGGCCACATCTAACTCCATCTTCAATATAGCCAATGAACTGTGGCCTCAACTACCTTCTGTGGCAGAGAATTCCACAGATTCACCACTCTCTGTGTGAAAAATGTTTTCCTCATCTCGGTCCTAAAAGACTTCCCCCTTATCACACAGAGAGTGGTGAATCTCTGGAACTCTCTGCCACAGAGGGTAGTTGAGGCCAGTTCATTGGCTATATTTAAGAGGGAGTTAGATGTCGCCCTTGTGGCTAAGGGGATCAGGGGGTATGGAGAGAAGGCAGGTACAGGATACTGAGTTGGATGATCAGCCATGATCATATTGAATGGCGGTGCAGGCTCGAAGGGCCGAATGGCCTACTCCTGCACCTATTTTCTATGTTTCTATGTTTATCCTTAAACTGTGACACCTTGTTCTGGACTTCCCCAACATCGGGGATACTGAGTTGGATGATCAGCCATGATCATATTGAATGGCGGTGCAGGCTCGAAGGGCCGAATAGCCTACTCCTGCACCTATTGTTTCTATGTTTCTAATATAAGTGTAAATTGTCCCTAATGTGGTTAGGGTGGTGTTGGTGTGCGGGGATCGCTGGTCGGCGCGGACCCGGTGGGCTGAAGGGCCTGTTTCCGCGCTGTATCTCGAAACTAAACTAAAAACAGTCACATCTAACAATCGCTCCGTAGTCTTAAACCTCTACTTCCACTGCAACATTTTTTTACTTTAACTTTCATCATCTTAAACGCATTGCTTTGATCGGACTTTACTGGCTTTACCTTGCACTAAACGTTATTCCCTTATCATGTATCGACACACTGTAAACGGTTCGATTGTAATCATGTATTGTCTTTCCGCTGGCTGGTTAGCATGCAACAAAAGCTTTTCGCTGTACCTCGGTACACGTGACAATAAACTAAACGGTACAGTCCCGATAAACTCACCTGACTCATTGCACCTTTTGGGTTTTTTCTCTGGGTCCGGCACGCTACAAGACGGGGAAACTATAGTCTTTGTTCCACCTGTTGTCCGTGATTATACCCATGTATAGTGTTAGCTGGTATTCTCTGATTTGATTGCATAGCGCGGACTAAAGTCTCTCTCTGTATCTCGGTACACATGACTGACAAAAAGTAACTAACACCAATACCAATAAATAAGTGGAAGGAACAGCAGACACTGTTTTTTGAGTATGTGTGTATGTATCCTTATAATTATAAAACTCTGATCTTGGATGTGTGCGTGCGTGTGTGTGTGTGTGTGTGTTTGTTGGTGTGTATTTATGTGTTTGTGTGCGATCACATTTACTCGAAGAAACGACTCGCTAACGGTAACATTTTTACATATTCCGGTAGAGATTTATCCCGTGAAATGAAAAGTCGCCTTATCTGATAAAATTCATGCATTATTTCTCGGAATCATTATTTGTTCAAAACGCCCTAAAAACTTGGGAAAAAAACAACTGTCTTTCTCTTAAGGGCCTGTCCCACTTGGGCGCCATTTGCGCGTCTTTTATGCGACATCATTTACGCGTCATGACGTGCCCGTGATGCGTGCATGGTGCGCATTACGTGCGCATGGTGCGTGGTGACGGAGGCAGTGACGCGCAGTCGCTCGCGGCTCCCCAAGATATTGGGGTGTACAAAATCTCCGCGTGCCATCTGCGTGACCCGCAAATGCCGCCCAAGTGGGACTGGCCCTTTATTCCCTGTGCTTAGCCATGCTCGCAACATTGTTGCAATCCAAGTACACTGAGTCCTTCTAGCCAGCAAGTGCAAATTATTTTATTTTTAGGTCACAGTACACCGAGTCCTGCTAGCCAGCAAGTGCAAATGAATTTTCTTTTAGGTCACAGTACACTGAGTCCTGCTAGCCAGCAAGTGCAAATGCATTTGTTTTAGGTCACAGTACACTGAGTCCTGCTAGCCAGCAAGTGCAAATGCATTTGTTTTAGGTCACAGTACACTGAGTCCTGCTAGCCAGCAAGTGCAAATGCATTTGTTTTAGGTCACAGTACACCTGTTGGCTAGCAAGTGCAAATGCAGAAGTTTAAAATTGAGGGATGGTGAATAAGGCAAAATGAGCAGCCCCTGCGCAGTTGTTGGCTATGGATGAGTGTTGGAATATTGCGTTGGGGGAACAGGTTGTGTTGGAGAAAGGAGAACGGGTTGCGTTGTGGGACCAGGCCTCCCGTGTGACACTTGGTCTAGTATATATATAAATATACGTGAGTATGTGTATATTTACACTCTGAACTTTTTTTTCTTTTACTCGTTATCATAACACAAGATAGGTCTTTATTCTCTGGAGTGCAGAAGGTTAAGGGGGGACTTGATAGAGGACTTAAAAATGATGAGAGGGATAGACAGAGTTGACGTGGATAAGCTTTTCCCATTGAGAGTAGGGAAGATTCAAACAAGAGGACATGATTTGAGAATTAAGGGACAGAAGTTTAGGGGTAACATGAGGGGGAACTTCTTTACTCAGAGAGTGGTAGCGGTGTGGAATGAGCTTCCAATAGAAGTGGTGGAGGCAGGTTTCGATATTTATCATTTAAAAATAAATTGGATAGGTATATGGACGGGAAAGGAATGGAGGGTTATGGTCTGAGTGCAGGTAGATGGGACTAGGTGAGAGTAAGTGTTCGGCACGGACTAGAAGGGCCGAGATGGCCTGTTTCCGTGCTGTAATTGTTATATGGTTATATCTTGTTTACAGTGTACAATGTTTCCACATTCTGTTGTGCTGCAGCTAGCAAGAATGTCATTGTTCTATCTGGGACACATGACATTAAAACTCTCTTGACTTTTGAAACCATAGACTCAAAAAAGCTGGAGTAACAGCGGACCAGGCGACATCTCTGGAGAAAAAGATTAGTTGACGTTTCGAGTCGAGACCCTTCTTCAGAGGAAACGTCACCTAATTCCTTGTCTCCGGAGATGCTGTCTGGCCCGCTGAGTTACTCCAGCTTCCATGTGTCCAACCGGAAACCGGAGCACCCGGAGAAAACCCGCGCAGGTCACGGGGAGAACGTACAGACTCCGTACAGACAGCGCCCGTAGTCGGGATCGAACCCGGGTCTCTGCCGCTGCGACTACAGGTGCTGTCTGTGTGGAGTTTGCACGGGTGCCCCGGTTTCCTCCCACATCCCAAAGACGTAGGGGTTTGTAAGCACAGAACACAGAACGGCAACAGGCCCTTCAGCCCACGACGTCTGTGCTGGTCCGGATGCCAAGAGCAAGTCTAAACCTGCCTGCACAAAAATCCGTATCCCTCCATTCACTGCATATCCATGTGCCCAGCCTGAAGCCCCATAAACACCACTATCGTATCTGCCTCCACCCCCACCCCCAGCCGTGTGTTAGAAACATAGAAACATAGAATATAGATGCAGCAGTAGGCCATTCGGCCCTTCGAGCCTGCACCGCCATTCGATATAATCATGGCTGATCATCCAACTCAGTATCCTGTACCTGCCTTCTCTCCATACCCCCTGATCCCTTTAGCCACATGGGCCACATCTAACTCCCTCTTAAATATAGCCAATGAACTGTGGCCTCAACTACCTTCTGTGGCAGAGAATTCCCCAGATTCACCACTCTCTGTGTAAAAAATGTTTTCCTCATCCTGGTCCTAAAAGATTTCCCCCTTATCCTTAAACTGTGTGACCCCTTGTCCTGGACTTCCCCAACATCGGGAACAATCTTCCTGCATCTAGCCTGTCCAACCCCTTAAGAATTTTGTAAGTTTCTATAAGATCCCCCCCCTCAATCTTCTAATTTCTAGCGAGTACAAGCCGAGTCTATCCAGTCTTTCTTCATATGAAAGTCCTGCCATCCCAGGAATCAGTCTGGTGAATCTTCTCTGTACTCCCTCTATGGCAAGAATGTCTTTCCTCAGATTAGGAGACCAAAACTGTATGCAATACTCCAGGTGTGGTCTCACCAAGACCCTGTACAACTGCAGTAGAACCTCCCTGCTGCTATACTCAAATCCTTCTGCTATGAATGCTAACATACCATTCGCAGGCACTGTTGCGGATACTCGCTAACCCTTTGTGTACAAAGTGCGCCCCACACATCTCCTTTTGTCCCTCTCGCTGTAAATCGATACCCGGCAAGGTTTGTAAGTTCATTGACTTCAGCAAATTGTCCCCTAATGTGTAGAGAGTGGATGAAAACAGTGGGATGTGTTTCAGATTCAGATTCAGATTCAGATTCAGATTCAGATTCAGATTCAATTTTAATTGTCATTGTCAGTGTACAGTACAGAGACAACGAAATGCATTTAGCATCTCCCTGGAAGAGCGACATAGCAAACAATTTGAATAAATAATAATAAGTGTCTGGGGGGGGGGGGGGTGGTGATTGGCAGTCACTGAGGTACGTTGTCGAGTAGAGTGACAGCCGCCGGGAAGAAGCTGTTCCTGGACCTGCTGGTTCGGCAACGGAGAGACCTGTAGCGCCTCCCGGATGGTAGGAGGGTAAACAGTCCATGGTTGGGGTGAGAGCAGTCCTTGGCGATGCTGAGCGCCCTCCGCAGACAGCGCTTGCTTTGGACAGACTCAATGGAGGGGAGCGAGGAACCGGTGATGCGTTGGGCAATTTTCACCACTCTCTGCAGTGCCTTCCGGTCGGAGACAGAGCAGTTGCCATACCATACTGTGATGCAGTTGGTAAGGATGCTCTCGATGGTGCAGCGGTAGAAGTTCACCAGGATCTGAGGAGACAGATGGACCTTCTTCAGTCTTCTCAGGAAGAAGAGACGCTGATGAGCCTTCTTGATCAGAGCCTTCTTGATCCTATTGAAACATATAAGATTATTAAGGGTTTGGACACGCTAGAGGCAGGAAACATGTTCCCGATGTTGGGGGAGCCCAGAACCAGGGGCCACAGTTTAAGAATTATGGGGAAGCCATTTAGAACGGAGACGAGGAAACACTTTTTCTCACAGAGAGTGGTGAGTCTGTGGAATTCTCTGCCTCAGAGGGCGGTGGAGGCCGGTTCTCTGGATACTTTCAAGAGAGAGCTAGATAGGGCTCTTAAAGATAGCGGAGTCAGGGGATGTGGGGAGAAGGCAGGAATGGGGTACTGATTATGGATGATCAGCCACGATCACATTGAATGGCGGTGTTGGCTCGAAGGGCCGAATGGCCTACTCCTGCACCTATTGTCTATTGTCTATTTATCTATTGATCTGACACCTCCTTGCCTCCTTTCTTAAAGAGCACGGTCTTTAATTCTGAACCTGGCATCACAGTCGACACGGGCACTGCAGGCTGAAGTACTCGCTAGAATTTAGAAGATTGAGGGGGGATCTTATAGAAACTTACAAAATTCTTAAGGTGTTGGACAGGCTAGATAACCATATAACAACCATATAACAATTACAGCACGGAAACAGGCCATCTCGGCCCTACAAGTCCGTGCCGAACAAATTTTTTTCCCCTTAGTCCCACCTGCCTGCACTCGTACCATAACCCTCCATTCCCTTCTCATCCATATGCCTATCCAATTTATTTTTAAATGATACCAATGAACCTGCCTCCACCACTTCCACTGGAAGCTCATTCCACACCGCCACCACTCTCTGCGTAAAGAAGTTCCCCCTCATATTACCCCTAAACTTCTGTCCCTTAATTCTGAAGTCATGTCCTCTTGTTTGAATCTTCCCTATTCTCAAAGGGAAAAGCTTGTCCACATCAACTCTGTCTATCCCTCTCATCATTTTAAAGACCTCTATCAGGTCCCCCCTTAACCTTCTGCGCTCCAGAGAATAAAGACCTATCTTATTCAACCTATCGCTGTAACTTAGTTGTTGAAACCCAGGCAACATTCTAGTAAATCTCCTCTGTACTCTCTCTATTTTGTTGACATCCTTCCTATAATTTGGTGACCAAAATTGTACCCCATACTCCAGATTTGGTCTCACCAATGCCTTGTACAATTTTAACATTACATCCCAGATGCAGGAAGATTGTTCCCGATGTTGGGGAAGTCCAGAACAAGGGGTCACACAGTTTAAGGTTAAGGGGGAAATCCTTTAGGACCGAGATGAGAAAAACATTTTTCACACAGAGAGTGGTGAATCTGTGGAACTCTCTGCCACAGAAGGTATTTGAGGCCACACAGTTCATTGGCTATATTTAAGAGGGAGTTAGATGTGGCCCTTGTGGCTAAAGGGATCAGGGGGTATGGAGAGAAGGCAGGGATGGGATACTGAGTTGGATGATCGAGATAAGTTTTTTTGGCCTTCCATCACAGCAATGTGATGGATGTTTATGTAAATTATGTTGTGTCTCGGGTCTATGTGTTTGTAATGTATGGCTGCAGAAACGTCATTTCATTTGGACCTCAAGGGGTCCAAATGACAAATATATTGAATTGAATTGAATTGAATTGAATTGAATGGCGGTGCAGGCTCGAAGGGCCGAATGGCCTCTACTCCTGCACCTATTTTCTTTGTTTCTACGTTTCTATGAAGGACCTGTTCTTGTGCTGTGCTGCTGAGAGTCTCGGCACTTGGGGGTTACAATAGTGAGTCTTACCCAGGGCAGGAGGTGATCGGTAGCTGGTTACGAGCTTGTAATCCAAACATGTAGTTCTAATGCAATGCCTAGATGGTTCATGTACGTGAGCAAAGAGATCAGATTTCAGCTCGCTGCTGCGTGCTTGGCTATTTGATATTGGTGCGTAATACACTTGTGCCCACACAGAGTTCATTACAAAAAAACAGTTTGCCTTCATTTTTTTCATTCCTAACTGTTTGGCAGAGGGCGAACCAAAATTGTGACAGAGACAAAACTGGGGCAAGCGGTGAGAGGATGATGGGAGTCAACAAAATAGAGAGAGTACAGAGGAGATTTACTAGAATGTTGCCTGGGTTTCAACAACTAAGTTACAGAGATAGGTTGAATGTTAGGTCTTTATTCTCTGGAGCGCAGAAGGTTGAGGGGGGACTTGATAGAGGTCTTTAAAATGATGAGAGGGATAGACAGAGTTGATGTGGACAAGCTTTTCCCTTTGAGAATAGGGAAGATTCAAACAAGAGGACATGA
This sequence comes from Leucoraja erinaceus, assembly GCF_028641065.1. Lineage (NCBI taxonomy): Eukaryota > Metazoa > Chordata > Chondrichthyes > Rajiformes > Rajidae > Leucoraja > Leucoraja erinaceus. Next base: position 223,205 of record NW_026576023.1, on the reverse strand, counting down.
CTTCAGAATTAAGGGACAGAAGTTTAGGGGTAACATGAGGGGGAACTTCTTTACTCAGAGAGTGGTAGCGGTGTGGAATGAGCTTCCAGTGGAAGTGGTGGAGGCAGGTTCATTGGTATCATTTAAAAATAAATTGGATAGGCATATGGATGAGAAGGGAATGGAGGGTTATGGTATGAGTGCAGGCAGGGTGGGACTAAGGGGAAAACAAATTTGTTCGGCACGTACTTGTAGGGCCGAGATGGCCTGTTTCCGTGCTGTAATTGTTATATGGTTATATGGTTATATGGAGTGACAGTCGCACAAAGGCGCACATCCCACGGTTGGCAATGTCCGGGCAAATCAGGGAACGAGTTACAGGATGGAACCCGACCAACGATTTCCAACGCAGAATAAAGGTCCTGTCCCACCAGCATGCGACCCCACGCGGCGAGCGCGACCTAACGTGGTCGCTTGAGCCGTACGGCCTCGCGGGGCCGGTCCCACTTCGATCGCCGGAGCAGTAGGGAGTTGTGCGGAGCTGGTCCCGACATCGCGGAAAACTGACCGTGTTCAAAAATTCCGCGCGGCAACGGCCCGCAGCCGCCTTGACGCCTTACGTCACGGGCGAACTTCCCGCGGACTTCGCTCGGACTTCATGTCACTCACTCCACCTCCGCGCGGCCCCCGCTTCTGGTTTGCTCGCGCTTGCCGCATGCAAGTCGCATGCTGGTGGGACCGGCCCTTTAGGTCGCGCTTGCCGCATGCAAGTCGCATGCTGGTGGGACCGGCCTTTAAGGGACATCGCAGAGAGAGCTGCCTGCGGGCTGCGATCGCTAGAGGGCTGGAGGGTGAACAGGGATGGTCCCAACCTTGGCCTTGACCCCCCAACCTTGGTGCGACTGCCACCCCCGCGGCAAGCTGTCCGATCCGACTCGTCCCCGCGTCTGTATAGTTTGGTCTTTAGTTTCGAGAGGGTCCTTCCTCGAATGAGTAATTCTTGCTATTGAGGGAGTGCAGCGTAGGTTTTACAAGGTTAATTCCCGGGATGGCGGGAATGTCACAGGCTGAGAGAATGGAAACATAGAAACATAGAAAATAGGTGCTGGAGTAGAGGCCATTCGGCCCTTCGAGCCTGCACCGCCATTCAATATGATCATGGCTGATCATCCACAATCAGTACCCCGTTCCTGCCTTGTCCCCATATCCCCTGACTCCGCTATCTTTAAGAGCCCTATCTAGCTCTCCCATGGCTGATCATCCAACTCAGTATCCCGTACCTGCCTTCTCTCCATACCCCCTGATCCCTTTAGCCACAAGGGCCACATCTAACTCCCTCTTAAATATAGCCAATGAACTATGGCCTCAACTATCTTCTGTGGCAGAGAATTCCACAGATTCACCACTCTCTGTGTGTGAAAAAAAATGTTTTCCTCATCTCAGTCCTAAAAGATTTCCCCCTTATCCTTAAACTGTGTGACCCCTTGTTCTGGACTTCCCCCAACATCGGGATCAATCTTCCTGCATCTAGCCTGTCCAACCCCTTGAGAATTTTGTACGTATCTATAAGATCCCCCCCTCAATCTTCTAAATTGTAGCGAGTACAAGGAACTGCAGGTGCTGGAATCTTGAGCAAAGTGCTGAAGCAACTCATCAGGTTCAGTTAAGATTCTGGATGCAGATGATCAGCCATGATCGCATTGAATGGCGATGCTGGCTCGAAGGGCCGAATGGCCTACTCCTGCACCTGTTGTCTATTGTCTACTCTTGTCTATTAGTTTAGACTATTGTCACGTGTACCGAGGTACAGTGAAAAGCTTTTCGTTGCGTGATAACAAGTCAATAGATAGACTGTACGTGATTACAGTCGAGTTGTCCCCAGTGTACAGATACTGGATAAAGTATAGACAGTCATAAGATCATCAGTGGTAGAAACATATAATATTATAAAAGGACTGGACAAGCTAGATGCAGGAAAAATGTTCCCAATGTTGGGCGAGTCCAGAACTCATGGAGAGAAGGCAGGTACGGGATACTGAGTTGGATGATCAGCCATGATCATATTGAATGGCGGTGCAGGCTCGAAGGGCTGAATGGCCTCTACTCCTGCATCTATTTTCTATCTTAGAATAAAGGGGAGGCCATTTAAGACTGAGGTGAGAAAAAACTTTTTCCACCCAGAGAGTTGTGAATTTGTGGAATTCCCTGCCACAGAGGGCAGTGGAGGCCAAGTCACTGGATGGATTTAAGAGAGAGTTAGATAGAGCTCTAGGGGCTAGTGGAGTCGAGGGATATGGGGAGAAGGCAGGCACGGGTTATTGATTGGGGACGATCAGCCATGATCACAGTGAATGGCAGTGCAGAGTCGAAGGGCCGAATGGCCTCCTCCTGCACCTATTTTCTATGTTTCTATGATAGGAGTAGAATAAATCGAATGATGTTTAGTGCAAAATAATGTCCAGTAAAGATAGTGCGAGGGTCTCCAATGAGGTAGATAGTAGCTCAGGGCTGCTCTCTAGCTGGTGGTAGGATGGTTCAGTTGCCTGATAACAGTCGGGAAGAAACTGTCCCTGAATATGGAGGTGGTGTGCGTTTTCACACTTCTGTACCTCTTGCCCGATGGGGGCAGTGGATAATAGGGTGTGGCAGGGGGTGAGACTGGTCCTTGATGATGCTGCTGGCCTTGCCGAGGCAGCGGGAGGTGCAGATGGAGTCAATCGAAGCCATCTTGGATAGAAGGGGGACTTCGTTGAAACTTACTGAATAGTGACGGGCCTGGATAGAGTGGATGTGGAGAGGATGTTTCCACTAGTGGGAGAGCCTAGGACTAGAGGTCACAGCCTTAGATTTAAAGGATGTCCTTTTGCTCCCGATGTTGGGGAAGTCCAGGACAAGGGGTCACAGCTTAAGGATAAAGGGGGAAATCCTTTAAAACCGAGATGAGAAGAACTTTTTTCACACAGAGAGTGGTGAATCTGTGGAACTCTCTGCCACAGAGGGTAGTCGAGGCCACAGTTCATTGGCTATATTTAAGAGGGAGTTAGATGTGGCCCTTGTGGCTAAGGGGATCAGAGGGTATGGAGAGAAGGCAGGTACAGGATACTGAGTTGGATGATCAGCCATGATCATATTGAATGGCGGTGCAGGCTCGAAGGGCCGAATGGCCTACTCCTGCACCTATTTTCTATGTTTCTATGTTTCTAGGAGGAATTTATTTAGTCAGAGGGCAGTGAATCTGTGGAATCAATTGCCACAGACGGCTGTGGAGGCCAAGTCAGTGGATCCTTTTTAAGGCAGAGATAGATAGATTCTTGATTAGTACAGGCGTTAGGGGTTATGGGGGAATGACAGGAGAATGGGGTTAGGAGGGAAAGCAGGATCAGCCGTGTTTGAATGGCAGAGTAGACTTGATGGGCCGAATGGCCTAATTCTGCTCCTATCACTTATGAACCTATGAACATATGACACATGAAAATGAGACACAGAACGGTGTCACAGATAATATATGTGTATAATAATCGATGACTAGGAATGAGATAGAGACTGGGATGTAATCGATGGATTCAGGAGTTTATATATATATATATATATATAGACAATAGACAATAGGTGCAGGAGTAGGCCATTTGGCCCATCGAGCCAGCACCGCCATTCAGTGTGATCATGGCTGATCATCCCCAATCAGTGCCCCGTTCCTGCCTTCTCCCCATATCCCCTGACTCCGCTATCTTTAAGAGCCCCATCTAGCTCTCTCTTGAAAGATGCAGGAAGATTGTTCCCGATGTTAGGGAAGTCCAGGACAAGGGGTCACAGCTTAAGGATAAGGGGGGAATCCTTTAAAACCGAGATGAGAAGAACTTTTTTCACACAGAGAGTGGTGAATCTCTGGAACTCTCTGCCACAGAGGGTAGTTGAGGCCAGTTCATTGGCTATCTTTAAGAGGGAGTTAGATGTGGCCCTTGTGGCTAAGGGGATCAGGGGGTATGGAGAGAAGGCAGGTACGGGATACTGAGTTGGATGATCAGCCATGATCATATTGAATGGCGAATGGTGCAGGCTCGAAGGGCCGAATGGCCTACTACTGCACCTAATTTCTATGTTTCTATGTTTCTATGAAAGCATCCAGTGAACCGGCCTCCACCGCCCTCTGAGGCAGAGAATTCCACAGACTCACAACTCTGTGTGTGTGTGTGTGTGTGAAGAAGTGATATGAACATTTTCATATCTCATTATCCAACATTATTCCAATAACAGACGGAGGACTCACCAGCCTCGAGTTCCCTGATTTGGCATCTAATGAGTATCGTGTTGGCAATCTTCCAATCTCTCAACGCCATGACACCTTCCCCGCACCACGGCTGACTCCCGTTGCCTTTTTCTTTTATTGTGTCTACGTATTTTCAAAAAAACTTCCTTATTTGATTTAACGGCAAGCAACACGTCCACACAGCCCAACAAATCCCACAACCTCCTGAATTTCTGATCCTCCATTGTCCAAGACGTCTCCACTCTGACCCTCCCCCTTGGGGAACAACATGGCGGTGCAGCGGTAGAGTTGGCGTCTCCCAGCGCCGGAGACACGGGCTCCATCGTACCTGACCACGGGCGCTGTCTGGACGGAGTTTGTACCTTCTCCCCGTGACCCGCGTGCGTTTTCTCCGCGATCTTCGCTTTCCTTCCCAACATTCCAGCATTTCGTTAGGAAATGGGCGCAGGAGTAGGCCAATCGGCCCTTCGAGCCTGCACCGCCATTCAATATGATCATGGCTGATCATCCAACTCAGTATCCCGTACCTGCCTTCTCTCCATGCATCTACCTGTAGCCTACAAACATAGAAACATAGAAAATAGGTGCAGGAGGAGGCCATTCGGCCCTTCCAGCCACCACCGCCATTCATTATGATCATGGCTGATCGTCCCCAATCAATAACCCGTGCCTGCCTTCTCCCCATATCCCTTGACTCCACTAGCCCCTAGAGCTCTGTCTAACTCTCTCTTAAATCCATCCAGTGACTTGGCCTCCACTGATCTCTGTGGCAGGGAGTTCCACAAATTCACAACTCTCTGGGTGAAAAGGTTTTTAGCCCTTGTGGCTAAAGGAATCAGGGCGTATGGAGAGAAGGCAGGTACAGGATACCGAGGTGGATGATCAGCCATGATCATATTGAATAGCGGTGCAGGCTCGAAGGGCCGAATGGCCTACTCCTGCACCTAGTTTCTATGTTTCTATGTTTCTATGTTTCACCTCAGTCTTAAATGGCCTCCCCTTTATTCTAAGACTGTGTGTGGCCCCTGGTTCTGGACTCGCCCAAGATTGGGAACATTTTTCCTGCATCTAGCTTGTCCAGTCCATTTATAATTTGATATGTTTCCTATAAGATCCCCACCCTCATCCTTCTAAACTCCAATGAATACAAGCCTAGTCTTTTCAATCTTTCCTCATGTGACAGTCCAGCCATCCCAGGGATCAATCTCGTGAACCTACGCTGCACTGCCTCAATCACAAGGATGTCCTACCTCAACCTGTTCGCCTTTGCCGTGTGGGAGGAAACCGGAGATCCCGGAAAAAAACCCCACATGGTTAAGGTGGAGAACGTTTTGTATGACTCAAAATGCTGGTGCAACTCAGCGGGGCAGGCAGCATCTCTGGATAGTTTCGGGTCGAGATCCTTCTGCGGATGTCTCAACCCAAAACGTCACCTATTCCTTCCCGCCAGAGATGCTGCCTGTCCCGCTGACTAAATAAAAATTCCTCCTCACTTCCTTCCTAAAGGAACGTACATTTATACTGGTCCTGGGCTCGCCCACTAGTGGAAACATCCTGTTCAGGATAGCACACAAATTAAAGTTTTTCCCTGGACCCCTGTCCATGTGACTATCATAATCCTAATGCTAAAGCCCGTTTAATGATCGACACAAAGTACTGGAGCAACTCCCTGGGTCTGCCAGCATCTCTGCAGAAAAAATGATAGGACATGGAGTGAAGGCAGGAGAAGGGAGTTCAAGTTCAAGATTCAAGTGAGTTTATTGTCATGTGTCCCTGTATAGGACAATGAAATTCTTGCTTTGCTTCAGCACAACAGAACATAGTAGGCATTGACTACAGAACAGATCAGTGTGTACATATACCATTATATACGTAAATACACACATGAATAAATAAACTGATCACGTGCAAATAACAGATAATGGGCTATTATAATGCAGTATAATGTGGATAAATGTGAGGTTATCCATTTTGGTGGCAAATGCGGGAAAGCAGACTATTATCTAAATGGTGGCCGATTGGGAAAGGGGGAGATGCAAGAGACCTGGGTGTCATGGTACACCAGTCATTGAGGGTAGGCATGCAGGTGCAGCAGGCAGTAAAGAAAGCGAATGGTATGTTAGCTTTCATTGCAAAAGGATTTGAGTATAGGAGCAGGGAGGTTCTACTGCAGTTGTACAGGGTCTTGGTGAGACCACACCTGGAGTATTGCGTACAGTTTTGGTCTCCAAATCTGAGGAAGGACATTATTGCCATAGAGGGAGTGCAGAGACGGTTCACCAGACTGATTCCTGGGATGTCAGGACTGTCTTATGAAGAAAGACTGGATAGACTTGGTTTATACTCTCTAGAATTTAGAAGATTGAGAGGGGATCTTATAGAAACTTACAAAATTCTTAAGGGGTAGGACAGGCTAGATGCAGGAAGATTGTTCCCGATGTTAGGGAAGTCCAGGACAAGGGGTCACAGCTTAAGGATAAGGGGGAAATCCTTTAAAACCGAGATGAGAAGAACTTTTTTCACACAGAGAGTGGTGAATCTCTGGAACCCTCTGCCACAGAGGGTAGTTGAGGCCAGTTCATTGGCTATATTTAAGAGGGAGTTAGATGTGGCCCTTGTGGCTAAGGGGATCAGGGGGTATGGAGAGAAGGCAGGTACGGGATACTGAGTTGGATGATCAGCCATGATCATATTGAATGGCGGTGCAGGCTCGAAGGGCCGAATGGCCTACTCCTGCACCTAATTTCTATGTTTCTATGTTTTCTATTATGTAAAAGAATATGTGTGTTATGATTGTGTTTATAGTTTGTTTGGTTGTTTTGTTGTTTGTCTTTTGCACAAAAGTCCGCGAGCATTGCCACTTTCATTTCACTGCACATCTCGTATGTGTATGTGACAAATAAACTTGACTTGACTTGACTTGATTAATGTTCAGAGTTTTGTCCGAGCCAAGTTTAATAGCCTGATGGCCGTGAGGAAGCAGCTATTCCTGAACCTGGTCATTGAGTTGAGAGGGGAACAGTCGATCAGCCATGCTTGAATGGTGAAATAGACTTGATGGGCTGAATGGCCCACTTTTGCACCTGTTTCTTACGATAGGTGATGTTTTGGATCTGGACCGTTCTTCAGACCTACCTGTTGCGTTACCCCCAGCATTCTGTGCCTCTCTTTGGCATAAGCCAGCATCTCCCCAAGAAAGCACCTCAATCAGTGCCTCTACTTCCTTAGGACGTTCCCCACACGTCCCCACCGACTCTCACCAACTTCTACAGATGCGCCGCAGAGAGCATTTCATCAGGGGACGCACCAACGCCTGGTTTGGGAACAGCTCCGTCCGAGACCGCAGCGAATTGTGGACGCAGCCCAGACCATCGCACACACAAACCGACCTCCCTCCCACTGACTCCGTCTACACCTCACGCTGCCTCGGCAAGGGCCAGCGGCATCATCGTGGACCAGTCGCACCCCCTGGTCACTTCCTCTCCTCCCCTCTCCCATCGGGCAAGAGGTACAGAAGTGTGAAAACGTAGACACACCACCACCTCCAGATTCAGGGAGAGTTCTCAGGCAGCTGAACCATCCTCTCACCAACTAGAGAGCGGTGCTGAGCTCCCATCCACCTCATTGGCGACCCTTATTTAGCGAATGCAAAGTCCTTTAGCCAAGCAGTTGCCCCTTGATCTGGAGTCTCACGAGCTCCGTTGGCTCGTCTCCAGTTGGTCCAAAATGCTGCCGCTCGCCTTTTAACCGGAACTCGAAAGAGGGAGCACATTACGCCAATTTTGGCCTCCCTGCACTGGCTCCCTGTGCACTTTCGAGTTCATTTTAAAATTCTTTTATTTGTTTTTAAATCATTGAATGGGCTCGCCCCTCTCTGAGCTGCTCCACCTATATGCTCCTGCCCGGTGCCTCAGGTCAGCGGATCAGCTGCTCCTTGAGGTACCAAGGTCTAAGCGGAAGCTCAGAGGGGATAGAGCCTTTTCTGTTGCTGCTCCGGCACTCTGGAACACCTTGCCGCTGCAGATCAGACAGGCCCCTTCACTGTCCATCTTTAAATCCTCCCTAAAAACTCACTTTTATTCACTGGCTTTCGACACTGGCTGAGACATTGCTCCTGTTTTAGTGCTTTTAATGTCTTTTAATTTTTACTGTTTTTATAGTCCTGTCGTCTTAATGGTTTTAGTAGTTTGTAATAACTTTTTGTTGACTTCCCATGTACAGCACTTTGTGGTAACTGATGTTGTCTAAAAGCGCTTTATAAATTGTTTGCTGCTCTCCACAAGCACACCGTGGGGTTGGACTGCTGCCCCATTTGTGACGGCTGGCTAAGCAGGGGCCATGTCCAGTCCTGAATCTATTCAGCGTCGTCCACTGCTTCCTTGGGAGGTTGGTGCCAGGGACCGGTAGGGTGGGGTCTGACACCAGATGTTTATTTGGGACGTCCTTGGACTCCCATTCCTTTTCCCAAGCTGATCGGATGGTGAAATCATGGGTTCTTCCAAATTGGTCGTCTAGATGGAAGTCGAGCAGTGGGTGGGTTGAAGATGTCCATGTGAATTGGCAGGTGAGGGGAGTTTTTGGTCTTTTGGAGCATCCTTTGAGTGAGGACTACTCGCCGGATGTGTGGAGGGGCTATGTTGGATAGGACAGGGAGCCAGGGGAGTGGTGTTGAGTGGATTGTTCCTGTGATGATCCTCATTGTTGAGTTCAATTGGGTGTCCACATGGTGTGTGTGGGATGACCTGGACCAAACAGGGGCACAATATTCGGCTGAAGAAAATGCAAGGGCTAGTGCTGAAATGCGCAGTGCCCCCCACTTTGAGCCAGCAAGCTTACATAGAAACATAGAAACATAGAAAGTAGGTGCGAGAGCAGACCACCAGGTCCATCGAGCCCGCACCGCCATTCTCTCATGGCTGAACACTAAACAGACACACTTACCCACAAACAGTAGACACAAGACACAGAACACAAGACACTACCCTCCCCTTTATACCGCTATCACCCCTCTCCACCCCAAGAACCTCGTGATCTCCTGGGGGAGGCAAAAAAACGGATAAAAACCCAGGTCCAATTCGGGAAAAAAATCCGGGAAATTCCTCTCCGACCCCAATCCAGGCGATCGACACTTGTCCAGGAGATCACTCAGGTCTTACTATACTAACCATACCTAGGTCCATATCCCTGCCCTCTCCCCGTAGCCCCTTATCCCCTTGGCAGCTAAAAAACCATCTATTTTAGTCTTAAATATATTTAAAGTTTCTGCTTCCCTGCTGGGGGCAGTGAATTCCATAAATTAACCACCCTCTGGGTGAAGAAGTTCTTCCTCATCTCAGTTTTAAAAGAGCCCCCCCTTATTCTGCAACTATGTCCCCTAGTTCTAGTTTCCCCGATCATTGGGAACATCCTCGGTGCATCCACCCGATCAAGGCCCCTCACGATCTTATATGTTTCAATGAGATCGCCTCTCATTCTTCTAAACTCCAAAGAGTAGAGTTCCAGCCTACTTAACCTTTCCTCATATGTCAATCCCCTCATTGCAGGAATTAATCTTGTAAACCTTCGCTGCACTGCCTCCAGGGCTAGTACATCATTTCTTAAGTATGGACCCCAGAACTGTACACAGTATTCCAAATGTGGTCTCACTAATACTGTGTACAGCTGCAGCAAGACCTCCGTGTTTTTATACTCAATCCCCCTAGCAATAAAGGCCAAAACTCCATTGGCCTTCCTGATTGCTTGCTGCACCTGCATACTAACTTTCAGTGATTCATGTACTAGTACCCCTAGATCCCTTTGCGTTGCATTACAACGCAGCTCCTCCTCATTTAGAAAATAACTTGCCCTATCATTTTTTTTCCCAAAGTGAATGACTTCACATTTATTAGTATTAAATTTCATCTGCCAAGTTGTTGCCCACTCACCCAGCTTATCTATATCCTTTTGCAGACTCTTCCTATCCTCCTCATCCCCTACTTTTCCTCCCATTTTTGTATCGTCCGCAAATTTTGATATATTACACTTGGTTCCCTCCTCCAAATCATTTATATAAATTGTGAACAACTGGGGTCCCAGCACCGACCCTTGCGGAACCCCGCTAGTTACCGGTTGCCATCCCGAGTATGAACCATTTATCCCCACTCTCTGCTTCCTATTTGTTAGCCAATCCTCTACCCATGCTAATATATTACCCCCAATCCCATAATTTTTTATTTTTAGCAATAGTCTCTTATGTGGCACCTTGTCAAAAGCCTTTTGGAAGTCCAAGTATACCACATCCACCGGTTCCCCTTTATCCACCCGGGTTGTTACTTCCTCAAAGAATTCGAGCACATTCGTTAAACAGGACTTCCCCTTCACAAAACCATGCTGGTTCTGTCCGATGAAGTCATGTTTATCCAAGTGCCCCGTTAGTGTTTCTTTAATAATTGTCTCTAACATTTTACCCACCACCGATGTTAGACTAACCGGTCTATAGTTACCCGCCTTCTGTTTACTTCCTTTTTTAAATATAGGTGTTACATTGGCCATTTTCCAATCCACTGGGACCGTTCCTGCCTCCAGGGAGTTTTGGAAAATTATCACCAATGCATCCACAATCCCCACCGCTATCTCCCTCAAGACCCTTGGATGTAATCCATCAGGCCCAGGGGATTTATCAGCTGGACTGCTGCCCCATTTGTGAAGGCTGGCCAAGCAGGGGCCATGTCCAGTCCTGAATCTATTCAGCGTCGTCCACTGCTTCCTTGGGAGATTGGTGCCAGGGACCGGTAGGGTGGGGTCTGACATCAGGTGTTTATTTGGGACGTCCTTGGACTCCCACTCCTTTTTCCAAGCTGATCGGATGGTGAAATCATGGGTTCTTCCAAATTGGTCGTCTAGATGGAAATCGAGCGGTGGGTGGGTTGAAGATGTCCATGTGAATTGGCAGGTGAGGGGAGCGTTTGGTCTTTTGGAGCATCCTTTGAGTGAGGACCACTCGCCGGTTGTGTGGAGGGGCCAATGTTGGATAGGACAGGGAGCCAGGGGAGTGGTGTCGAGCGGATTGTTCATGTGATGATCCTCATTGTTGAGTTCAGTCGGGTGTCCACATGGTGTGTGTGTGATGACCTGGACCAAACAGGGGCACAATATTCGGCTGAAGAAAATGCAAGGGCTAGTGCTGAAATGCGCAGTGCCCCCCACTTTGAGCCAGCAAGCTTACTGAGGAGATTGTTTCTGGCACTTCACCTTAGAAACATAGAAACATAGAAATTAGGTGCAGGAGTAGAGGCCATTCGGCCCTTCGAGCCTGCACCGCCATTCAATATGATCATGGCTGATCATCCAACTCAGTATCCCATACCTGCCTTCTCTCCATACCCTCTGATCCCCTTAGCCACAAGGGTGTATTAGACAAGCCCTTTACTCCCGCTGTGTTACTCCAGCTTTTTGTTTCATTAACTAAACTAAAGGCTGCTTGGTTGATCAAATCCCTTGTGTGTGAATGTACTTGGACAATAGACGTCTGAGTTCATTCATTCATTGCCTTGTGGTTGACTGTAGTCTCGCTGTGGCTGGGGAGTTGATGGGAATATGGGGAGGTTAACATATGAGATTAATGCAAGATTAGTAACAAAATATGTTGTTGATGGTTGGTGAGGATTTTGTCTGGTGGGTCGAGGGACCTGATTTTGTGCTGTGTCTCACTACGACTCCAGAACACAACAGTAATATTCGGCCTTTTGGCCCTTTGAGCTCATCTATCATTCAATATCATAGAAACATTGAAACATAGAAATTAGGTGCAGCAGTAGGCCATTCGGCCCTTCGAGCCTGCGCTGCCATTCAATATGATCATGGCTGATCATCCAACTCAGTATCCCGTACCTGCCTTCTCTCCATTCCCTCTGATCCCCTTAGCCACAAGGGCCACATCTAACTCCCTCTTAAATATAGCCAATGAACTGTGGCCTCGACTACCCTCTGCGGCAGAGAGTTCCAGAGATTCACCACTCTCTGTGTGAAAAAAGTTCTTCTCATCTCGGTTTTAAAGGATTTCCCCCGTATCCTTAAGCTGTGACCCCTTGTCCTGGACTTCCCCAACATCGGGAGCAATCTTCCTGCATCTAGCCTGTCCAACCCCTTAAGAATTTTGTACGTTTCTATAAGATCCCCTCTCAATCTCCTAAATTCTAGAGAGTATAAACCAAGTCTATCCAGTCTTTCTTCATAAGACAGTCCTGACATCCCAGGAATCAGTCTGGTGAACCTTCTCTGCACTCCCTCCATGGCAATAATGTCCTTCCTCAGATTTGGAGACCAAAACTGTACGCAATACTCCAGGTGTGGTCTCACCAAGAACCTGTAGAACTGCAGTAGAACCTCCCTGCTCCTATACTCAAATCCTTAGCTGCTGTTCTTTTGAGATGTTCCTTGAAGGATAGGGTCCTGTCAAGAGTCACTCCGAGGTAGGTTGGAGTGGGGGCATACTTCAGTTTGGTGACCCTTGGGACTATCTTTAATCGGACTTTATAGGACTATATCTTGCACTATTCATTATTCCCTTTATCCCGTATCTGTACACTGTGGGCTGTCTGTTTGTAATCATGTAAGGTATACAAAATTGCTGGAGAAACTCAGCGGGTGCAGCAGCATCTATGGAGCGAAGGAAATAGGCGACGTTTCGGGCCGAAACCCTTCTTCAGACTGATGGGGGTGGGGGGGGGGGGGGGGGGGGGGGGGGGGGGGGAGGAAGGAAAAAGGGGGAGGAGGAGGAGCCCGAGGCGGGCGGATGAAAGGGTGGGAGGAGACAGCTAGAGGGTTAAGGAAGGGGAGGAGACAGCAAGGGCTAGCAAAATTGGGAGAATTCAATGTTCATGCCATCCGGACGCAAGCTGCCCAGGCGGAATATGAGGTGCTGTTCCTCCAATTTCCGCTGTTGCTCACTCTGGCAATGGAGGAGACCCAGGACAGAGAGGATCGGATTGGGAATGGGAGGGGTACAATTTTGTGTACCTTCGATTTTCCAGCATCTGCAGTTCCTTCTTGAACACCTGTAATCATGTATTGTCTTTCCGCTGACTGGATAACACACAGCAAAAAAAGCTTGTCGCTGTTCACAGGACAATAAGCAAAAGTAACAGTAAACTAAACTAAACTGAATTAGATATCGGTCCTGACCTCACTGAAGATCCTCGGATGTTAGTTAATCAGACATTACCGGACATTATCTTGCATTAAACGTTATTTCCTTCATCCTGTATCTGTACACTGTGGACGGCTCGATTGTAATCTTTTCGCTGAGTGGATAGCACGCAACGAAAAAGCTTTTCACTGTGAAATGTGAAGTGTCAAAACGCACTCCTCCATCCACTGTCCTCGATTGGACTTTGCCTGCGGAATTCTCTGCCTCACGGAGGGCGGTGGAGGCCGGTTCTCTGGACACTTTCAAGAGAGAGCTAGATGGGGCTCTTAAAAATAGTGGAGTCAGGGGATACGGGGAGAAGGCAGGGGGAACGGGGTACTGATTGGGGATGATCAGCCATGATCAATCACATTGAATGATGGAATAATGAGCCAGCACCGCCATTCAATGTGATCACGGCTGATCATCCACAATCAGTACCCCGTTCCTGCCTTCTCCCCATATCCCCTGACTCCGCTATCTTCAAACTCTCTGTTGAAAACATCCAGAGAATTGGCCTCCACCGCCCTCAGTGAGGCGGAGAATTCCACAGATTCACACAACCCTCTAGGTGAAAATGTTTTTCCTCATCTCCGTTCCAAATGGCCTTACCCCTTATTCGTAAACTGTGTGGCCCCTGGTTCTGGATTACATTAAGGGACTGCCTCATTCACGACCTAATTCACGACCTGTTTTGTGCGTGGACATTTTTTATCGTGTTGAAAAAACGCCCCGACCTACTTGATGCCACGAGTACCTACGACCAGCATCACCGCCTGCTACGACCTACCTACGACCTCGTGACGACCATGCTGCGAGTGTGATTCAAGGGCAAACTCGGCAGAGGTCGTGTATTAGGACAAGCCCTTTATTCCCGCTGTGTTACTCCAGCTTGTTGTTTCATTAACTAAACTAAAGGCTGCTCGGTTGATCAAATCCCTTGTGTGTGAATGTACTTGTACAATAGACGTCTGAATTCATTCATTCATGGCCTTGTGGTTGACTGTAGTCTAGCTGTGGTTGGGGAGTTGATGGGAATATGGGGAGGTTAACATATGAGATTAATGTAAGATTAGTAATAAAATATGTTGTTGATGGTTGATGAGGATTTTGTCTGGTGGGTCGAGGGACCTGTTTTTGTGCTGTGTCTCACTACGACTCCTGAACGCAACAGTAATATACGGCCTTTTGGCCCTTTGAGCTCCTCTACCATTCAATATTATAGAAACATAGAAATTAGGTGCAGGAGTAGAGGCCATTCGGCCCTTCGAGCCTGCACCGCCATTCAATATGATCATGGCTGATCATCCAACTCAGTATCCCGTACCTGCCTTCTCTCCATACCCCCTGATCCCCTTAGCCACAAGGGCCACATCTAACTCCCTCTTAAATATAGCCAATGAACTGTGGCCTCGACTACCCTCTGTGGCAGAGAGTTCCAGAGATTCACCACTCTCTGTGTGAAAAAAGTTCTTCTCATCTCGGTTTTAAAAGAATTCCCCCTTATCCTTAAGCTGTGACCCCTTGTCCTGGACTTCCCCAACATCGGGAGCAATCTTCCTGCATCTAGCCTGTCCAACCCCTTAAGAATTTTGTAAGTTTCTATAAGATCCCCCCTCAATCTCCTAAATTCTAGAGAGTATAAACCAAGTCTATCCAGTCTTTCTTCATAAGACAGTCCTGACATCCCAGGAATCAGTCTGGTGAACCTTCTCTGCACTCCCTCTATGGCAATAATGTCCTTCCTCAGATTTGGAGACCAAAACTGTACGCAATACTCCAGGTGTGGTCTCACCAAGACCCTGTACAACTGCAGTAGAACCTCGCTGTTCCTATACTCAAATCCTTTTGCTATGAATGCTAACATACCATTCGTTTTCTTCATTGCCTGCTGCACCATCATTGATATAGCATCCACATTCAGAGGCTGTTCCAGCTTTCTCTCTATTACCTGAATGGTGGCCGATTAGGAAAAGGGGAGATGCAACGAGACCTGGGTGTCATGGTACACCAGTCATTGAAAGTAGGCATGCAGGTGCAGCAGGCAGCGAAGAAAGCGAATGGTATGTTAGCATTCATAGCAAAAGGATTTGAGTATAGGAGCAGGGAGGTTCTACTGCAGTTGTACAGGGTCTTGGTGAGACCACACCTGGAGTATTGCGTACAGTTTTGGTCTCCTGATCTGAGGAAAGACATTCTTGCCATAGAGGGAGAACAGAGAAGGTTCACCAGACTGATTCCTGGGATGGCAGGACTTTCACATCATGAAAGACTGGATAGACTCGGCTTGTACTCGCTAGAATTTAGAAGATTGAAGATTGAGGGGGGATCTTATAGAAATGTACAAAATTCTTAAGGGGTTGGACAGGCTAGATGCAGGAAGATTGTTCCCGATGTTGGGGAAGTCCAGGACAAGGGGCCACACAGTTTAAGGATAAGGGGGAAGTCTTTTAGGACCGAGACGAGAAGAACTTTTTTCACACAGAGAGTGGTGAATCTGTGGAATTCTCTGCCACAAAAGGTAGTTGAGGCCACAGTTCATTGGCTATATTTAAGAGGGAGTTATATCTGGCCAAAGGGATCAGGGGGTATGGAGAGAAGGCAGGTATGGGATACTGAGTTGGATGATCAGCCATGATCATATTGAATGGTGGTGCAGGCTCGAAGGGCCGAATGGCCTACTCCTGCACCTGTTTTCTATGTTCAATATCATCATTGATGTAGCATCCACATTCAGAGGCTGTTCCAGCTTTATTTCTATATCTCTTGATCTCCCTCAATCTAACAGAAACATGGGCGGCACGGTGGCGCAGCGGTAGAGTTTGCTGCCTCACAGCGCCAGAGACTACGGGCGCTGCCTGTACGGAGTTTGCACGTTCTCCCCGCGACCTGCGTGGGTTTTCTCCGGGTGCACCGGTTTCCTCCGACATCCCGGAGACGTGTGGGTTTGCAGGTTACTTGCTGCTGTAAATTGTCACCGGCGTGTCGGATGGAACGAGTGTTTGGGTGACTGCTGGACCTGGTGGGTCGAAGGGCTGTGTCGATTTCCCTTAGCGTGTCGGGAGTGAAAGTGACGCAACATAGAAACAGTGTAAAGATAGAGACAAAAAGCTGGAGTAACTCAGCGGGACAGGCGGTGTCTCTGGAGAGAAGGAATGGGTGACATTTCTAGTCGAGCAGGGTCTCGACCCGAAACATCACCCGTTCCTTCTCTCCAGAGACGCCGCCTGTCCCGCTGAGTTACTCCAGCATTTTGTGTCCATCTTCAGTCTAAACCTGCGCTTACAGTTCGTTCCGAATTAGCATCTCGTAAGCTAAACTAAAGGCCGCCCCGTTGAACAAACCCCTTGCGTGTGAATGTACTCGGCCAATAACCGTATCAATTCATTGATTCATTGATTGCCTTGTGGTTGACTCTGTGCAGGGCAGTGGGCAGTCCCCTCGTGATGGACCCGAACAGCATCTGCCGCAAGACCAAGAGGTTGGCCGGCAAGCAGGCCGAGCTGTGCCAGACGGAGCCGGAGATCGTGAACGAGGTGGCGAAGGGCGCCCGGCTGGGGGTGAGGGAATGCCAGCACCAGTTCCGCAGCCGCCGGTGGAACTGCACCATCCACAATAAATACTTCGGCAAAATCCTACAGCAAGGTACGGACTGGATGATAGCCGGCGAGGCGAGGTGAGGTGAGGCAGCACGGTGGCACAGTGGTAGAGTTGCTGCCGAAAGGGCCTGTCCTACTTGCATGCGTCTGGCGCGACCTAACGTGGTCGCTTGAGGCGTACGGGCCGCGGGGGGCCGGTCCCACTTCGAAGCGCGGAGGCGTATATGGAGTTGTACGGGGCTGGTCCCGACATCGCGCGGGGCTCCGAAAATCCCGCCCTGTCCGAAAATTCCGCGCGCCAACGGCCTGTCGGCCCGCAGGCGCATTGAGGCCGTACGCAGCGTCTTGACGGCGTACGCCCAGCGTGTGGCGTTGCGCGATGACGTCACCGCACAGCGCCGTGTGATGCCCACATTTAGTCGGCCCGCCTCCTGCCCAGCAGATTGGCCTACTCCTACACCTATTGTCTATTGTCAAAAGCCTATCACGCTACGAGCCTGCTCGACTTTGCGGTGTGGGACAAGACCAGGAGCATCCTGAGAAAACCCACGGGGAGAACGCACAAACTCCGTACAGACAGCACCCATTGTCGGGATCGAACCCCAGTCCCTGTCGCTGTGAGGCAGCAACTCTACCGCTGCACCACCGTGCCGCCCCTGTCACCAAAGCTAAACCTGTCACTAAAGTTCATATGTCATAGGAGCAGAATGAGGCCATTCGGCCCGTTGAGTCTAAACTGCCATTCAATCACGACTGATCTATCTTTCCCTCTCAACCCCATTCTCCTGCCTTCTCCTGACGCCCCCACTCATGAGAATCGCCTCTGAACTAAAAAATAGTCGAGGGCTCGGGGCGGGGGGTGGAAAGGGTCCGGAGGGGGTGGAGGGGCGGGGGTGGAGGGGGCGGGAGTGGAGGGGGCCAGGGGTGGCGGCTCACAAGTGTGCTCACCCATCACTTTGCGTCAATCCGTGTACGTTCTAATCCCACTAAGTATCGTCCTGAAGGGCCGCAGCTTCGGCGCTGCGTGTCGGTGCAGGACTCTGCGATGTTCAGGACACCACCAGCATCAACCTTGAATCTGGTGCTGATGACAGGTGTGAAATCTAACCCCTTCACCCCCCCCCCCCCCCCCCCCCCCCCCCCCCCCCCCCCCATGCTGCGGGCCCACCCCGACAATCACAAGCCAGTCTGCCCCGCCCCTTTTCCCGGGGTTAAGTCCGCACCCGGGAGGTGCTGGAAAGAGATCACTCGCAGTCCACGGGCGCCCTGGGGGATTTCTGGGACCGCTGGGCACCGCGGGGGGTATCCCTGACAAGGAGTGTAACATAGTTGTATCGTAGTTTATTTAGTCAAGTCAAGCCACTTTTATTTCTATAGCACATTTAAAAAAACAACTCTCGTTGGCCAAAGTGCTTTACATTGGTGGAGGTACTAATGTTATACAACATTGAATCATAGATTAAGTACATACATAAATACACACATATAGCCCTCCCTCAGAGGACGTCAAGAAAGGCTTGAGAGTAAAGTTGAGTTTTAAGTCTCGACTTAAAGTAGTCGATGGAGGGGGCAGTTCTGATGGGAAGGGGGGGGATGCTGTTCCACAGTCTAGGAGTTGCAACCGCCCCTGAGCTTATGCCTAGACTGTGGGGTGTTCGGTAACTCCAAGTCGGCCAGGCTGAGGGACCTGGGGGTGGTGTGGTGGTTAAAGCAGACTTTGGGTGGCGAGCCCATTGAGGGCTTTGTAGACATGAGGGAGGATCTTGAAGTGTATTTGTTTGTCTTGTATTATGATGGTGGGTTCTGGTTTTGGTTTTATTGTGTTGTAAATATTACTTTTAATTGTTGAATTAAGTTTTTGATTAAAAAAAAAAAAAAAAATGAGGACCCAGCAGTGATACCAGGAATGAATGGGTTAACCTACGATGAGCTTTTGGTCCCCATGTTGGGGGGGGGTCGAGAACCAGGGGGTCCCATGAATAAGGAGTCGGCCATTTAGGACTGAGATGAGGAAAAACAATTTCACCCAGAGAGAGTTGTGAGTCTGTGGAATTCTCTGCCACTGAAGGCAGTGGAGGCCGATTCACTTGGTGTTTTCAAGAGAGAGTTAGATTTAGCTTATTGGGCTAACGGAATCAGGGGATATGGGGAGAAAGCTGGAACGCGGGTACTAATCAGCCATCATCATATTGAATGGCGGTGCTGGCTTGAAGGGCCGAATGGCCTGCTTTTTCCACACGGGGAGTGGTGAGTCTGTGGAATTCTCTGCCTCAGAGGGCGGTGGAGGCCAGTTCTCTGGATACTCTCAAGGGAGCTAGATAGTGCTCTTAAGGATAGCGGAGTCGGGGGGATATGGGGAGAAGGCAGGAGCGGGGTACTGATTGGGGATGATCAGCCGTGATCACATTGAATGGCGGTGCTGGTTCGAAGGGCCGAATGGCCTCCTCCTGCGGTGCTGGTTCGAAGGGCCGAATAGCCTACTCATGCACCTATTGCTTTAAGGACATGGGGCATAGGGCATGGGTTTAAGGTGAAGGGGGAGGTTGGGGAGGGGAGGAGATTTAATAGGAGCCTGAGGGGTAACTTTTTCACACAAAGGTCGGTGGGTGTATGGAACGAGCTGCCGGAGGAGGTAGTTGAGGCAGGGACTATCCCAATGTTTATGAAAACTTTAGGCAGGTACATGGATAGATAGGACAGGTTCAGAGGGATATGGGCCAAACACAAGGCAGGTGGAACTAATGGAGATGGGACCTGTTGGTCGGTGTGGGCAAGTTTTGCCGCAGGGCTTGTTTCCACGCTGCTTCATTCCATGGCTGTAGATTATTATTTTATACCTAATTAGATTAGTCATGGATTAAGTCCTGAGTATTCCTGGAGAGCAGTGAATCAGCGGGAAGGAAGGCAAGTTCAATGCTAACGTTTATATCAAGATACAAGAACAGGGATGTATTGCTGAGGCTCTATAAGGCGCTGGTCGGGTCGCATTTAGAACCATAGAAACATAGAATGTAGGTGCAGGAGGAGGCCATTCGGCCCTTCGAGCCTGCACCGCCATTCAATGTGACCATGGCTGATCATCCAACTCAGTATCCCGTACCTTTATTCTCTGGAGGGCAGAAGGTTAAGGGGGGACTTGATAGATGTCTTTAAAATGATGAGAGGGATAGACAGAGTTGACGTGGATAAGCTTTTCCCTTTGAGAGTAGGGAAGATTCAAACAAGAGGACATGACTTCAGAATTAAGGGACAGAAGTTTAGGGGTAACATGAGGGGGAACTTCTTTACTCAGAGAGTGGTAGCGGTGTGGAATGAGCTCCCAGTGGAAGTGGTGGAGGCAGGTTCGTTGGTATCATTTAAAAATAAATTGGATAGGCATATGGATGAGAAGGGAATGGAGGGTTATGGTATGAGTGCAGGCAGGTGGGACTAAGGGAAAAAAAGTTGTTCGGCACGGACTTGTAGGACCGAGATGGCCTGTTTCCGTGCTGTAATTGTTATATGGTTATATGGTTACCTGCCATCTCTCCATACCCCCTGATCCCTTTAGCCACAAGGGCCACATCTAACTCCCTCTTAAATATAGCCAATGAACTGTGGCCTCAAGAGAATTCTACCACTTCTGTGGCAGAGAATTCCAGAGAGAGAGCAAATCACCCCGTATCGCTCTGGTTCAATGTTCCCAGAAATCATAGAAACATAGAAATTAGGCTGATCATCCATCATTTGGAGTACCGAGAGCAAAATCTGGACCCCTGTATCTGAGGAAGGATGTACCGGCTCTGGAGAGGGTCCAGAGGAGGTTTACAAGAACGATCCCAGAAATAGAAACATAGAAACATAGAAAAACTGTACGCAATACTCCAGGTGTGGTCTCACCAAGACCCTGTACAACTGCTGTAGAACCTCCCTGCTCCTATACTCAAATCATTTTGCTATGAAAGCCAACATACCATTCGCTTTCTTCAATGCCTGCTGCACCTGCATGCCTACTTTCTATGACTGGTGTACCATGACACCCAGGTCTCGCTGCATCTCCCCCTTTCCCAATCGGCCACCATTTAGATAATAGTCTAATAATGAGTGGGGTTAGCATATGATCAGCGTTTGTCGGCACTGGGCCTTATTGATAAGGGGTAAGAATAAAGGGTAAGTCCATTTAGAACGGGGACAAGGAAACACTTTTTCACACAGAGAGTTGTGAGTCTGTGGAATTCTCTGCCTCCGAGGGCAGTGGAGGCCGGTTCTCTGGATATTTTCAAGAGAGAGCTGGATAGGGCTCTTAAAGATAGCGGAGTCAGGGGGATCTGGGTAGAAGGCAGGAACGGGGTACTGATTGGGGATGATCAGCCATGATCACATTGAATGGCGGTGCTGGCTCGAAGGGCCGAATGGCCTACTCCTGCACCCTATTGTCTATTGTCTGCCTGCTGGAGTTTAGAAGGTTGAGGGGGGAAACCTCATTGAATCTTGCAGAATAATGAAAGTTGTGGATAGAGTGGATGTGGAGAGAATGTTTCCACTGGTGGGAGAGTCTAGGACCAGAGGGCACAGCTTCAGAATTAAAGGGCGCTCTTTTGGAAAGGAGATGAGGAGGAACTTCTTTCGTCAGAGGGTGGTGAATCTGTGGAATTCTTTGCCATAGAGGGCTGTGGAGGCCAAGCCAGTGGATATTTTTAAGGCAGAGATAGACACATTCTTGATTAGAACGGTTGTCAAGGGTTAGAAACATAGAAACATATAAATTAGGTGCAGGAGTAGGCCATTCGGCCCTTCGAGCCTGCACCGCCATTCAATATGATCATGGCTGATCGTCCAACTCAGTATCCCGTACCTGCCTTCTCTCCATACCCCCTAATCCCCTTAGCCCACAACGGCCACATCTAACTCCCTCTTAAAAATAGCCAATGAACTGGCCTCAACTACCCTCTGTGGCAGAGAGTTCCAGAGATTCACCACTCTCTGTGTGAAAAAAGTCCTTCTCATCTCGGTTTTAAAGGATTTCCCCCTTATCCTTAAGCTGTGACACCTTGTCCTGGACTTCCCTAACATCGGGAACAATCTTCCTGTTAATGGGGAGAAGGCAGGAGAATGGGGTTAGGAGGCAGTGATCAGCCATGATTGAATGGCGGAGTGGACTCGATGGGCCGAATGGCCTAATTCTACTCTGATAACTTGTGAACTTGTGACTGGTGTTCGAGTACTCAGTACCCCGACCAATGAAGGCCTTCTCCACCACCTTGTTAATATGTACAAGGCCCAGACTCTGGGGTGGCAACTGGATTGGATAGATTTGGAGAGACGATGGGGGTAAGGTCTGGGGGGTGGAAGTTCAAGTTCAAGGTAACGTTGGGGGAGACTGGACACCAGTTCCTGAAGCCCGTCACTGAAGGGTTTGTTTCCCCACTCCAGGTCCCTATGGCTCTGAAACTGGGCGGCACGGTGGCGCAGCGGTAGAGTTGCTGCCTAATGCCCCTGTCCCACTTAGGAAACCTGAACGGAAACCTCTGGAGACTGTACGCCCCACCCGTGCAGTTCCCGGAGGTTGCAGGTGGTTGCCGGAGGTTGCAGGAAGTGGAAGCAGGTAGGAGACTGACAAAAACCTCCGGGAACCGCACGGAAACCGTGGGTGGGGCGCAAAGTCTCCATTCAGGTTTCCTAAGTGGGACAGGGGGCATTACAGCACCAGAGGCCCGGGGAAGTCATCCTGGCTACGGGCGCTGTCTGTACGGAGTTTGTATGATCTCCCCGTGACCTGCGTGGGTTTTCTCCGGGTGCTCCGGTTTCCTCCCACACTCCAAAGTGCGTACAGGTTTGCAGGCTAATTGGCTTCAGTCAATTTGTAAATTGTCCCTCGTGAGTGTAGGACAGTGTGAGTGTGCGGGGGGGTCGCTGGTCGGCGTGGAAACGGTGGGCCAATTTTGGGTATAGGAGCGGGGAGGTTCTACTGCAGTTGTACAGGGTCTTGGTGAGACCACACCTGGAGTATTGCGTACAGTTTTGGTCTCCTAAGACATTCTTGCCGTAGAGGGAGCACAGAGAAGGTTCACCAGACTGATTCCTGGGATGTCAGGACTTTCATATGAAGAAAGACTGGATAGACTCGGTTTGTACTCGCTGGAATTTAGAAGATTGAGGGGGGGATTTTATAGAAACTTACAAAATTCTTAAGGGGTTTGACAGGCTAGATGCAGGAAGATTGTTCCCGATGTTGGGGAAGTCCAGAACAAGGGGTCACACAGTTTAAGGATAAGGGGGAAATCCTTTTGGACTGAGATAAGAAAAACATGTTTTAATCTGGTGAATCTGTGGAATTCTCTGCCACAGAGGGTAGTTGAGGCCACAGTTCATTGGCTATATTTAAGAGGGAGTTAGGTGTGGCCCTTCTGGCTAAGGGGATCAGGGGGTATGGAGAGAAGGCAGGTACGGGATACTGAGTTGGATGATCAGCCATGATGATGATTCAGATTCAATTTTAATTGTCATTGTCAGTGTACAGTACAGGGAAATGCATTTAGCATCTCCCTTGAAGAGCGACATAGCAAACGATTTGAATAAATAATAATAAGTGTCCGGGGGGGGGGGGGGGGGGGGGGTGTGGGGTGATTGGCAGTCGCCGAGATACGTTGTTTAGTAGAGTGACAGCCGCCGGAAAGAAGCTGTTCCTCAACCTGCTGGTTTGGCAACGGAGAGACCTGTAGCGTCTCCCGGATGGTAGGAGGGTAAACAGTCCATGGTTGGGGTGAGAGCAGTCCTTGGCGATGCTGAGCGCCCTCCGCAGACAGCGCTTGCTTTGGTTTGATCATATTGAATGGCGGTGCAGGCTCGAAGGGCCGAATGGCCTTTCCTGCACCTATTTTCCATGTTTCTATGTAGGCTAATTGGCTTCAGTCAATTTGTAAATTGTCCCTCGTGAGTGTAGGACAGTGTGAGTGTGCGGGGGATCGCTGGTCGGCGTGGAATCGATGAGCCAAAGGGTCTGTTTCAGCTCATCAGTCTATCAGTCAGTTTAGTTTATTGTCACGTGTACCGAGGTACAGTGAAAAGCTTTTTGTTGCGTGCTAACCAGCCAGAGGAAAGACAACACATGATTACAATCGAGCCATTTACAGTGCACAGATACACGATAAGGGAATAACGTTTAGTGCAAGGTAAAGCCAGCAAAGTCCGATCAAAGAGATGAGTTTAAGAAGATCATAGATAATGTAATAAATGTTACGGTACGCGTAGAGATTTAAGAGTACGGAGCGATTGGAAGATGTGATTGTAGATCTGCTTTTAGCTTAGTTTAGAGATACAGCGCGGGAACAGGCCTTTTGGCCGACCAGGCCCGCGCCGACCAGCGATCCCCGCACACTAACACTCAGTCACGTTAATAGAGGTACAGAACAAGGGGTCACAGTTTAAGGATAAAGGGGGGGGATCTTATAGAAACTTACAAAATTCTTAAGGGCTTGGACAGGCTAGATGCAGGAAGATTGTTCCCGATGTTTGGGGAAGTCCAGAACAAGGGGTCACACACACAGTTTAAGGATAAGAGGGAAGTCTTTTAGGACCGAGATGAGAAAATCATTTTTCACACAGAGAGTGGTGAATCTGTGGAATTCTCTGCCGCAGAAGGTAGTCGAGGCCACACAGTTCATTGGCTATATTTAAGAGGGAGTTAGATGTGGCCCTTGTGGCTAAAGGGATCAGGGGGTATGGAGAGAAGGCAGGGATGGGATACTGAGTTGGATGATCAGCCATGATCATATCGAATGGCGGTGCAGGTTCGAAGGGCCGAATGGCCTCTCCTGCACCTATTTTCTATGTTTTTATGTTTCTATACGAAGTCAATCAACCTTACAAACCTACACGTCTTTGGAGTGTGGGAGGGAACCGGGGATCTCGGAGAAAACCCACGCAGGTCACGGTGAGAAGGCAAGCTGGCATCCCCGTAGCCAGGATCGAACTGAGGTCTGAGTGCTGTAAGGCCGCAACTCTACCGCTGTGCCACCGTACCAACCAGTGCTTCTGTGGCCAGTACGCAAATAGTCGCCCGGTTTGGGCTGGGCGCCATCTTGGATACCATCGTCCGCACTGTATCTCCAAACTAAACTCAGCTCAACTAAACTGAACTAAATGTGTGGTTCCTGACAGAACCAAACCAAACCACAAACCACAAACTCTGGGAGGAAGGCAATTTGACTAACCGACTGGCCCAGACCTGTTTGCGGAGAGACTTAGCAAAGACATTAATTGTCATCATAGCAATTCGCAACCCTTTCCTTCACGACTACTTTAACACATTAAGGACTGAAGGGCCTGTCCCACCAGCATACGATTGCATGCGCCTAGCGCGACCAAACGGAAGCGGAGTTCGCTCTAAGTTCGCGCTAAGTTCGCCGTAAGTACGCACAAAGTTCGCGCGTGACATAATTTGCGTCAAACTCGCCAATCGGCTGCGCAGGAGGCGGGCCGACTGTATTTGGACGTCGCACGGCGTCGAGCAGTGACATCATCACGCAACGGCACGTCGGGCAGTGACGTCATCGAGCAACGCCACGTGCTAGGCGTACGCCGTCGAGGCGCTACGTACGGCCTCAATGCGCCCGCGGGCTGACAGGCAGTTGCCGCGCGGAATATTCGGACAATGTCAGTTTTACGGAGCCCCGCGCGATGTCGGGACCAGCCCCGCACAACTCCATACGCCTCCACGCTTGGAAGTGGGACCGGCCCCGCGCGGCCCGTACGCCTCAAGCCACCACGTTTGGTCGCGCCAGACGCATGCAATCGCATGCTGGTGGGGCAGGCCCTTTACTGATCTATGAGGTAATTCATTTGCTTGTCCACACTGTCTGTATATGTTGGTGAATCTTTAATCCGGATAACCTTGGTGAGCAACAACATGTGGATACTACTATTGTCAAATCGGGCAGTGTATCCTCCTTGCATTAGATTCCCCTGTTTGTGGACGCAGCCCAGACCATCACACAAACCCAACCTCCCTTCCACTGACTCCATCTGCACCCCCCGCTGCCTCGGGCAAGGCCAGCAGCAGCATCAAGGACCAGTCTCACCCCCGGCCACTCCCTCTTCTCCCCTCTCCCATCGGGCAAAAGGTGCAGTAGTGTGAAATCACACACCACCTCCAGATTCAGGGACAGTTTCTTCCCAGCTGTTATCAGGCAATTGCACCATCCTAACACAGCCAGGGAGCAGTCCTGAACTACTATCTACCTCATTGGTGACCCTCTGACTATCCTTTATTGTCCCAGCATCACAGTTTAAGAATAAGGGGTAAAGCCATTTAGAACGGAGACGAGGAAACGCTTTTTCTCACAGAAAGTGAGTTGTGAGTCTGTGGAATTCTCTGCCTCAGGGGGCGGTGGAGGCCGGTTCTCTGGATGCTTTCAAGAGAGAGCTAGATAGGGCTCTTAAAGATAGCGGAGTCAGGGGATATGGGGGAGAAGGCAGGAACGGGGTACTGATTGTGGATGATCAGCCATGATCACACTGAATGGCGGTGCTGGCTCGAAGGGCCGAATGGCCTACTCCTGCACCTATTGTCTATTGTCTATTAAAATGGAGGTGTTGATGAATGCTTTCTGGATCTTGCCCGCGTGGTTTGGCATGCAAATACACGAGAACTCTAAAGCCACCAACAAGGATCTTGTTTCTCCCACTGTATTCCCCAGAGGCACAACCCAGCATTAAGGAAACTGGATCCGTGTGTGTGTGTGTGTGTGTGTGTGTGTGTGTGTGTGTAGAGGTTTTTGGCTTCTCGTACTCAATGGAATGAACTCTCAGAAAAGCACCTCGTCGGAATATGGGGATGTAGAACTTACAACAGGCGAGGTTGTCGGCTGGGTCTCGATTCCCTGGAGCGCAGGAGGATGAGGGGTGATCTTATAGAGGTGTATAAAATCATGAGAGGAATAGGTCGGGGAGACGGACTGAGTCTCTTGCCCAGCGTGGCGGAATCGAGGACCAGAGGACATAAGGGCCTGTCCCACCAGCATGCGATTGCACGCGTCTAGCGCGACCAAACGTGGTCACTTGAGGCGTACGTGCCGCGCGGGACCGGTCCCACTTCGAAGCGTGGAGGCGCATGGAGTTGTGCGGAGCTGGCCTCAACATCGCACGGGGCTCCGAAAATCACGCATTGTCCGAAAATTCCGCGCGCCAACGGCCTGTCGGCCCGCAGGCGCATTGAGGGCGTAACGCAGCGTCCCGACGGCTTACGCAGCGTCTTGATGGCGTACGCCTAGCGCGTGGCGTTGCGCGATGACCTCACCGCCGACGCCCAAATTGAGTCGGCCCGCCTCCCGTCCTGCTGATTGGTGAATATGACGCAAATTACGTCACGTGCGAACTTAGCGCGTACTTACCGCGAACCTAGCGCCAACTACGCTTCCGTTTTGTTCGCGCCAAACGCATGCAGTCGCACGCAAGTGGGACCGGCCCTTTAAGAAACAATTAGACAGGCACTTGGATGGGACAGGTTTGGAGGGATATGGACCAAATACGGGCCGGTGGGACTAGTGTAAATGGGGCATGTTGGCCGGTGTGGGCAAGTTGGGCCGAAG
This sequence comes from Leucoraja erinaceus, assembly GCF_028641065.1. Taxonomy (NCBI): domain Eukaryota; kingdom Metazoa; phylum Chordata; class Chondrichthyes; order Rajiformes; family Rajidae; genus Leucoraja; species Leucoraja erinaceus. Next base: position 195,626 of record NW_026576023.1, on the reverse strand, counting down.
GGCCTGTCTCCACGCTGTATCACTCTACGACTCACTAACGGTAATTTACCGGCGATCCCCGCACATTAACACTATCCTACACCCACTAGGGACAATTTTGGACATTTACACCAAGCCAAGTAACCTGCAAACCTGCACGTCTTTGGAGTCAAGTCAAGTCAAGTTTATATCAAGTCAAGTGTGGGAGGAAACGGAAGATCCCGGAGAAATACCACGCAGGTCACGGGGAGAGAACGTGCAAACTCCGCACAGACAGCGCCCGTAGTCGGGATCGAACCCGGCTCTCCGGCGCTGCATTCGCTGTAAGGCAGCGACTCTACTGCTGCGCCACCACAGGCCGCCAATCACAGACGCCGCCTGTCCCGCTGAGTTACTCCAGCATTTTTTGTCTTCCTAGATATGTAGGCAATGTGGACTCAAAGAGTCGTACAGCGCGGAAACTTGCCCACGCCGACCAACGTGTCCCATCTACACTGCCTGCGTTCGGCCCATATCCCTCTCTTCACCTTTATGTCCTTGCGGCATCTACAGCTTTCCCCCTGCAATGTGATATTGCCTTGTCTTTACTCTGGCTGGTTTGCACACTGGAACAGGTTTTCCCTGCCTCGGCACACGTGACAATAAACTCAAATCAAGTATCGGGTCAACACACGGTACATTGAAACAGCCCACTGTGTCTGCAGACATAAGACATGGGACGACAGATGGCGCAATGGGCTAAGTGTTTGGCTGGCGACCGGAAGGTAGCCGGTTCGAATCCCGCTTGGAGTGCATACTGTCGTTGTGTCCTTGGGGCAAGACACTTCACCCACCTTTGCCTGTGTGTGAATGTAATGTAATTATGTGAAGCACTTTGGGGTCAATGCAAGTTGACTAAAAATGTGCTATATAAATAAGATTATTATTATTATTATTATAAGCAATGATCCTATAGCGGAGAAAGATAGACCACTCCTGCTAAACGCAACGGGCTGACTTGTAGTACGCAACGGAGCGGAACGTGGGCCTTTTTTTCAGCCATTTCAGTAACCCGACCCGACCCGACCCGGCCCGACCCGACCCGTCCCGACCCGACCCGCAGTGTAATCAACGTTGCGGGGGAACAAGTTTGTGTTAATAAATTATAATTCTGAAAATGAGAAGATTTTTACCAAAGAACTTTTGATTTTTACGAGGATGTTTCCGTAACCGGCTTTCCGTCTCCGCACTAGTATCTTCGCTCCGCTGTGACGGGATCGTCGGTGCGGAGACGGAAGCCGGTTACGGAAATGGGGCCGAAAATCACCCGCGAATCTGCCCGTGACCGCACTACGTTATTTTCGTCGAGTGATCTATCTTGCTCCGCTCTAGGGTCTTTTAGCCCCCCAGGGACAAATTTACACTTTAGAAAGCCAATGAACCCAGACACCTGTAGCACCTCGCAAAGGCCCATCGAAGCCTCCGCCCGGATCGTCCCGCAAACTGCTGTCCCTCTCCTCGCCCCGACGAGAGGGGGGGGAGACCTCATTGAAATCGGTGAATCTGTGGAATTCTCTGCCACAGAAGGTAGTTGAGGCCACACAGTTCATTGGCTACATTTAAGAGGGAGCTAGATGTGGCCCTTGTGGCTAAAGGGGCCTTGAAAGGCCTGGATAGAGTGGATGTGGAGAGGATGTTTCCACTAGTGGGAGAGCCCAGGGCCACAGGTCACAGCCTCAGAATTAAAGGACGTTCCTTGAGGAAGGAGAGGATGGTGAATCTTGTATCAAGGAGACTTAGCTCTTAGGGCAAACGGAATCAAGTCAGAGGGTGGTGAATCTGTGGAACTTTGCCTCAGATAGCTGTGGAGGCCAAGTCAGCGGATATTGTTAAGGCAGAGATAGACAGATTCTTGATTAGTACGGGTGTCAGGGGTTAGGGGGGGAGAAGGCAAGAGAATGGGGTTAGGAGGGAGAGGTAGATCAGCCATGATTGAATGGCGGAGTAGACTTGATGGGCCGAATGGCCTAATTCTGATCCTATGGCCTTCTGAAAGAAACATAGAAACATAGAAAATAGGTGCAGGAGTAGGCCATTTGGCCCTTCGAGCCTGCACCGCCATTCAATATGATCATGGCTGATCATCCAACTCAGTATCCCGTACCTGCCTTCTCTCCATACCCCCTGATCCCTTTAGCCACAAGGGCCACATCTAACTCCCTCTTAAATATAGCCAATGAACTGGCCTCAACTACCCTCTGTGGGCAGAGAGTTCCAGAGATGGCCGGTGAGAGTGCTTGTGCCTTTGTGAGCGATGCTCGGGGACACTTACTCGAAGTCCGATGTTAGAAAACCGCCATCTGTACTTTATTAGAGAGCGGAGAGACTCGGTAAGTTTACACCAATGTTGACCACGTTAGAGGAAGCGGCTAATGCAGTGAAAACAGCTGAAGAAACATTGAAATCAGTCCCTGATGTAATGATATCGCCTGCACTGGGCTCAGCGGCAAATGATACACTTGGCTGCAGGTTGCTGTGTTTGCTTTAGATCGGTTTGGAGATACAGCACGGAAAACAGGCCCTTCGGCCCCCGACCCCCGAGTCCTGGCCGACCCCCCCCCCCCCGCACACACCCACCCACCCCCCCGCACACACCCACCCCCCCCCCGCACACACCCACCCCCCGCACACACACCCACACTATCCAACACACACTAGCGCCATTTTATCCATTGGCACAAAACCAATTAACCTACAAAACCTGCACGTCTCTGGAGCATAGGAGAAAACTGCTGGTCGTGGGGAGAGCGTGCAAACTCCGTCCTGACAGCACCCATGGTCAGGATCGACCCTCGTCCCGTGCGCGCTAAGGCAGCAGCTCTACCGCTGCGCCGCCATGCCACCCAGTCCCTTCCTACACATAGGTTTTTATCAATATGAATCAATGATTTGGATGATAGGAAAGCAATGACAGGAAAGCATACTATTATCTAAATGGTGGCCGATTGGGAAAGGGGGAGATGCAGCGAGACCTGGGTGTCATGGTACACCAGTCATTGAAAGTAGGCATGCAGGTGCAGCAGGCAGTGAAGAAAGCGAATGGTATGTTAGCTTTCATTGCAAAAGGATTTGAGTATAGGAGCAGGGAGGTTCTACTGCAGTTGTACAGGGTCTTGGTGAGACCACACCTGGAGTATTGCGTACAGTTTTGGTCTCCAAATCTGAGGAAGGACATTATTGCCATAGAGGGAGTGCAGAGAAGGTTCACCAGACTGATTCCTGGGATGTCAGGACTGTCTTATGAAGAAAGACTGGATAGACTCGGCTTGTACTCGCTAGAATTTAGGAGATTGAGAGGGGATCTTATAGAAACTTACAAAATTCTTAAGGGGGTTGGACAGGCTAGATGCAGGAAGATTGTTCCCGATGTTGGGGAAGTCCAGGACAAGGGGTCACAGCTTAAGGATAAGGGGGAAATCCTTTAAAACCGAGATGAGAAGAACTTTTTTTCACACAGAGAGTGGCGAATCTCTGGAACTCTCTGCCACAGAGGGTAGTCGAGGCCAGTTCATTGGCTATATTTAAGAGGGAGTTAGATGTGGCCCTTGTGGCTAAGGGGATCAGAGGGTATGGAGTGAAGGCAGGTACGGGATACTGAGTTGGATGATCAGCCATGATCATATTGAATGGCGGTGCAGGCTCGGGCCGAATGGCCTACTCCTGCACCTAATTTCTATGTTTCTATGTTTCTATGTTTCTACAAGGATCAGTGGTCGGCGCGGACTTGGTGGGCCGAAGGCCCTGTTTCCTGACCTGTTTCGATCCTGACCTTGGGTACTGTGTGGACAGGGTTTGCAAGTCTCTCCCTGTGAACCTCGTGGGTTTTCTCCGGGTGCTCCGGATCCCACTCACGCTCCAAAGACGCGAGGGTTTTGTATGCTAATTGGCTTCGGTAAAATTGTCCCAACTGTGTGTAGATTAGACGAGATCCTTTATTTGTCATTCAGACGTTTTGGCGATATGTTGTTACCCCACCGGGCGATGTATCCAGAGAACCGGCCTCCACCGCCCTCCGAGGCAGAGAATTCCACAGACTCACAACTCTCTGTGAGAAAAAGCGTTTCCTCGTCTCCGTTCTAAATGGCTTACTCCTTATTCTTAAACTGTGTGTGGCCCCTGGTTCAGGACTCCCCCAACATTGGGAACATGTTTCCTGCCTCTATCGTGTCCTAACCCTTAATGTTTTAATGAGATACCCTCTCATCCTTCTAAATTCCCACTTAGGCGATATTTCAGCAGACAGCTGTCGTCCCGAAACGTTGCCTATTTCCTTCGCTCCATAGATGCTGCTGCACCCGCTGAGTTTCTCCAGCTTTTTTGTGTACCTTCGATTCTCCAGCATCTGCAGTTCCTTCTTAAACAATGAAAGTAAGCATACAGGTACAGCAGGCATTGGAGAAAGTGAATAGCATGTTGGCCTTTATAACAAGAGGAGTTGAGTATAGGAGTAAAGAGGTCCTTCTGCAGTTGTACAGGGCCCTAGTGAGACCACACCTGGAGTATTGTGTGCAGTTTTGGTCTCCTAATTTGAGGAAGGACATTCTTGCTATTGAGGGAGTGCAGCGTAGGTTTACAAGGCTAATTCCTGGGATGGCGGGACTGTCATATGCTGAGAGAATGGAGCGGCTGGGCTTGTACACTCTGGAGTTTAGAAGGATGAGAGGGGTCTTATTGAAACATATGAGATTATTAAGGGTTTGGACATGCTAGAGGCAGGAAACATGTTCCCGATGTTGGGGGAGTCCAGAACCAGGAGCCACAGTTTAAGAATAAGGGGTAAGCCATTTAGAACGGAGACGAGGAAACACTTTTTCACAGAGAGAGTTGTGAGTCTGTGGCATTCTCTGCCTCAGAGGGCAGTGGAGGCAGGTTCTCTGGATACTTTCAAGAGAGAGCTAGATAGGGCTCTTAAAGATAGCGGAGTCAGGGGATATGGGGAGAAGGCAGGAACGGGGTACTGATTGTGGATGATCAGCCATGATCACATTGAATGGCGGTGCTGGCTCAAAGGGCCGAATGGCCTCTACTCCTGCACCTATTGTCTGTTGTCTATCAGGGAAAATGCCATTTGAGATTAAAAATTACTTGTTTAAGTATGAATAACTACTGTATTTGGTCATTCAATGCTGAGTTACTCCAGCACTTTGTCTTTTGTGCAAGACTCCAGCATCTGCAGTTTCCATTTACGAGTGAAATGCTTTCATGAGACTAGATGTCCAGAGGTGTATTGGACAGAGGAGAACCCGTTGCCATGACAACCCAACAGCAGAATGTCCTTTCTGTTACGTGGTGGATGGCCTGAAGCTTTGGAAGTCTAAACCAGACCGAAGGGGGAAAGATTTAATAGGAATCTGAGGGGTGACTTTTTCACGCAAAGAGTGGTGAGCGTATGGAATGAGCTGCCTGAGGAGGTAGTTGAGGCTGGGACTATCGCAACGATTAAGAAACATTTAGACAGGTACGTGGATAGGACAGGTTGACATAGAAACATAGATACATAGAAACTCAGTGTTTGATAGATGAGCCAAGAAGGGGAATCGAGGACCAGAGGACATCGGTTTAAGGTGAAGGGGCAAAAGATTTAGAAACATAGAAACATAGAAAATAGGTGCAGGAGGAGGCCATTCGGCCCTTCCAGCCAGCACCGCCATTCATTGTGATCATGGCTGATCGTCCCCTATCAATAACCTGTGCCTGCCTTCTCCCCATATCCCTTGACTCCACTAGCCCCTAGAGCTCTATCTAACTCTCTCTTAAATCCATCCAGTGACTTGGCCTCCACTGCCCTCTGTGGCAGGGAATTCCACAAATTCACAACTCTCTGGGTGAAAAGGTTTTTTTCTCACCTCAGTCTTAAATGACCTCCCCTTTATTCTAAGACTGTGTGGCCCCTGGTTCTGGACTCGCCCAACATTGAGAACATTTTTCCTGCATCTAGCTTGTCCAGTCCTTTTATAATTTTATATGTTTCTATAAGATCAACCCCCTCATCCTTCTGAACTCCAGTGAATACAAGCCTAGTCTTTTCAATCTTTCTTCGTGTGACAGTCCCGCCATCCCAGGGATCAATCTCGTGAACCTACGCTGCACTGGCTCAATCACAAGGATGCCCTTCCTCAAATTAGGAGACCGAAACTGTACACAATACTCCAGATGTGGTCTCACCAGAGCCCCATACAACTAAGAGGGATGTGGGCCAAACGCGGGCAGGTGGGACTGGTGTAGATGGGACATGTAGTTGGCCGGTGTGGGCAAGATTAGGCATTTTTGCAGCACGGTGGTGCAGCGGTAGAGTTGCTGCTTTTAACAGCGCCAGAGACCCGGGTTCGATCCTGACTACGGGTGCTGTCTGTACGGAGTTTGCACGTTCTCCCCGTGAACCGCGTGGGTTTTCTCCGGGATCCCCGGTTTCCTCCAACACCCCAATGACGTGCAGGTTTGTAGGTTAATTGGCTCGGTGTATGTGTAAATTGTCCCTAGTGTGTGTGGACTAGTGTTAAGGTGCGGGGATCGCTGGTCGGCGCGGACCCGGTGGGCCGAATGGCCTGTTTCCCCGTTGTATCTCTGGGCTAAAAACTAAACTAAAGCACGCTTAGAGGCACTTGGGGCAAGTGGGACTTGTGTAGACGGGGCGTGTTGGCCAGTGTGGGCAAGTTGGGCGGAAGGCCCTGTTTTACAAGGTCGTAAGGTCATGAGTGATAGGGGTAGAATTAGGCCATTCGGCCCATCAAGTCTACCCTCATACCCTCCGAACCCCATTCTCCTGCCTTCTCCCCGATCAGGAATCTGTCTATCTCAGCCTTAGAAAATATCCACTGACTTGTGGCCTCCACAGACTTCTGGGGCAAAGAATTCCACAGATTCACCACCCTGGCGATTTTTCCGCTCTGCATGGCTCTCTGACTCTCTGACGAAGGGCAGGAGAATCCGGTTCTGTACTTGGCATGAGCAAGCTGTGGGCAACTGCACTGATTGTCTAGTGAGCTTACTTTGCAGTGTCCCAGCGGTACACAGACTTTCACTAGTCACGTCAAGAGAGTTTAATGTCATGTGTCCCTGTATAGGACAATGAAATTCTTGCTTTGCTTCAGCACAACAGAACATAGTAGGCATTGACTACAAAACAGATCAGTGTGTCCATATACCATTATATACATACATACACACACATGAATAAATAAACTGATAAAGTGCAAATAACAGATAATGGTCTATTAATGTTTTGTCCGAGGCAGGTTTAATAGCCTGATGGCTGTGGGGAAGTAGCTATTCCTGAACCTGGACGTTGCAGTCTTCAGGCTCCTGTGCCTTCTACCTGAAGGTAGCAGGGAGATGAGTGTGTGGCCAGGATGGTGTGGGTCCTTGATGATGCTGCCAGCCTTTTTGAGGCAGCGACTGCGATAGATCCCCTCGATGGACGGGAGGTCAGAGCCGATGATGGACTGGGCAGTGTTTTACTACTTTTTGCAGTCTTTTCCTCTCCAGGGCGCTCAAGTTGCCGAACCGAGCCACGATGCAACCGGTCAGCATGGTCTCTACTGTGCACCTGTAGAAGTTAGAGAGAGTCTTCCTTGACAATCCGACTCTCCGCAATCGCATACATACGGGGTAATGTAATAGTCACGTTGCGTTGGGCGCTCGCTGTAATACGATAGCACCATCATTTGCCTACTGTACGCTCCACCCACCGTGGCGACCCTCATTCACGGACGGCCGCCAGCGTTCCCGTGGATACCCCGTGTCTGTTCCCCGCTCTCCAGGCCCTGAAGATGGGGCGGGCGGGGCCGACTCCGGTGTGACCATCCGCTCCTCCCCTCCCCTCCCCCCCCCGCTGCCTGGACCAGAGGGTGGCCATCTTGGCCAGGCCCAGGGACTGACCGACAGGGAGATCCCTCCCCGATCGACCCTCCTTCCCCTCCCCCATCGACCCACCCCGCCTTGTGCCCAAATACCAACATGGTGGGACGGAAACGCAACCAGGACTTGAGGAGCAGCCCATCCAGATACTCGCCCACGGGCTGCAGCCTCTCACGCTCCGTATACACGTGGACACGGTCTCTTGCCCCACGCACAGAGGCTTCACTCCGTGTGAAATGATCGGATTTACTACTCTCTTAACGTGAGATAAAAAAAGTATCGAACCACTCTCTCTCTCTTTCCTTCCCTCTCTCCTCTCCCCCTCTCTCTCTTTCTCCCTCGTGTTCTCCCCCCTTAAAAGCTTACCCTCTCCCCCCTCTCTGTCACTCTCTCCCTCCATATCTCCCTCTCTCCTCTCCCTCCCTATCTCTCTCTCTCTCCCTATTTCTCACCACCTCTCTCTCTCTCTCCCTCCCTCCCTCTCTCTCTCCTTCCTTCCCCCTGTCTCCTTCCTCCCTCTCCTCTCCCTCTCCCTCTTCCCTCCTTCCCTCTCTCTTTACTCCCTCCCCTCCCTCTCTCCTTCTCTCCCTCCCTCCTCCTGTCTCCTTCTCTCCCTCTCTCTCTCCTCTCCCCCTCTCTCTCCTCTCCCCCTCCCCTCTCTCTCTCCCTCCCTCCATCCCCTCCCTCTCTCCTCCTCTCCTCTCTCCCTCCCCTCCCTCCCTCTCCCCCACTCTCTCTCTCTCTCTCCCCTCTCTCTGTCACCCCCTCTCTCTCTCTCTCTCTCTCCCTCTCTCCCTCCCTCCCTCTCTCCCTCTCCTCTCTCCCTCTCCTCTCCCTCCCTCCCTCCCTCCCTCCCCCCCTCTCTCTCCTCCCTCTCTCCCTCCCTCCCTCCCTCTCTCTCCCCCTCTCTCTCTCCCTCCCTCTCTCTCTCCCTCTCTCTCCCTCTCCCCCTCTCTCTGTCTCTCTCTCCCTCCCTCTATCTCTCCCTCTCCCTCCTCCCTCTCCTCTCTCTCTCCCTCCCTCCATCTCTCTCTCTCTCTCCCCCATCTCTCTCTCTCTCTCTCTCTCCCTCTCTCTCCCTCTCTCTCTCTCTCTCTCCCCCCCTCTCTCTCTCCCTCTCTCTCCCCCTCCCCCTCTCACCCCCTGTTACCAGAGTGTTGAGTATAAATATATGATATTTTAAACGTGTCCTCCTCTGCCACTTGCCTGTAAGTGTTTGACAGGTTGAGACAGAGACTGGGAGCAAAAATGTGTTTGGAATTTGTGTCCTCAAGGAGGTGAACTCACCGGAGTTTGGTTTTAAAACAACCTCCCACTCCCCCTGCCAGTTCTCTACCTCTCTGTGCCAACGCAGCATGCTGGCTTAGTGGATTAAAAAAAAGACTGCATTCTTACCCTGTCTATCCAGGCTCTTTAACCCCTTCCCTGCCATAAATTTAGGACAGGTGGGCTGGATTATAACAGCTGCCCTTGCTGCCTCGAATGTGTTGGATGGAACTGCAGATGCTGGTTTGACATAGACACATAGAAAATAGGTGATCACGAAGAAGATTTCGGAGAGTCGGTTTGTCAAGGAAGACTCTCTCTAACTTCTACAGGTGCACAGTAGAGAGCATGCTGACCGGTTGCATCGTGGCTTGGTTCGGCAACTTGAGCGCCCTGGAGAGGAAAAGACTACAAAAAGCAGTAAACACTGCCCAGTCCATCATCGGCTCTGACCTCCCTTCCATCGAGGGGATCTATCGCAGTCGCTGCCTCAAAAAGGCTGGCAGTATCATCAAGGACCCACACCATCCTGGCCACACACTCATCTCCCTGCTACCTTCAGGTAGAAGGTACAGGAGCCTGAAGACTGCAACGTCCAGGTTCAGGAATAGCTACTTCCCCACAGCCATCAGGCTATTAAACCTGGCTCGGACAAAACTCTGAACATTAATAACCCATTATCTGTTATCTGCACTTGATCAGTTTATTTATTCATGTGTGTATATACGTATATAATGGTATATGGACACACTGATCTGTTCTGTAGTCAATGCCTACTATGTTCTGTTGTGCTGAAGCAAAGCAAGAATTTCATTGCCCTATACAGGGACACATGACAATAAACTCACTTGAATCTTGAACCAGGGGCCACACACAGTTGAAGAATAAGGGGTAAGCCATTTAGAACGGAGACGAGGAAACACTTTTTCACACAGAGAGTTGTGGGTTTGTGGAATTCTCTGCCGCAGAGGGCGGTGGAGGCCGGTTCTCTGGATACTTTCAAGAGAGAGCTAGATAGGGCTCTTAAAAATAGCGGAGTCAGGGGATATGGGGAGAAGGCAGGAACGGGGTACTGATTGGGGATGATCAGCCGTGATCACATTGAATGGCGGTGCTGGCTCGAAGGGCCGAATGGCCTACTCCTATTGTCTATGGTCTAACCGCTTCCATAGTTCCCGCATGAATCCAGATGCACACACAGATATATGTAGGAAGGAACTGCAGGTGCTGGTTTAGACCGAAGATAGACACAAAATGCTGGAGTAACTCAGCGGGACAGGCAATTGTTGGCCGTTTGTCGGGTGAAAACGAGACGCTGGTGCAACTTGGGTGGGGGGGGGGGGGGGGGGAGGGGGATAGAGAGAGAGGGAATTCCGGGGGCTACCTGGAGTGAGAGAAATCAAGAGTCACACCACTGGGCTGAAAGCTGGCCAAGCGGAATATGAGGTGCTGTTCCTCCAATTGGCGTTTAGCCTCACTCTGACAATGGAGGAGACCTTCAGAGGGTAGACCGTATCTAGGTCAGATATAGACTACCCTCTGAAGGTTCACCAATTAGCAACGCATGATAGATGAACCGAGAAGGGGAATCGAGGACCAGAGGACATCGGTTTAAGGTGAAGGGGCGAAAGATTTAGAAACATAGAAAATAGGTGCAGGAGGAGGCCATTCGGCCCTTCGAGCCAGCACCGCCATTCATTGTGATCATGGCTGATCGTCCCCTATCAATAACCCCGTGCCTGCCTTCTCCCCATATCCCTTGACCCCACTAGCACCTAGAGCTCTATCTAACTCTCTCTCAAATCCATCCAGTGACTTGGCCTCCACTGCCCTCTGTGGCAGGGAATTCCACAAATTCACAACCCTCTGGGTGAGAAAGTTTTTTTCTCGCCTCAGATTTAAATGACCTCCCCTTTATTCTAAGACTGTGTGTGGCCCCTGGTTCTGGACTCGCCCAACATTGGGAACATTTTTCCTGCGTCTACGTTGATAGGAACGTGAGGGGTAACTTTTTTCACACAAAGGGCGGTGGGTGGCTGGAACGAGCAGCCAGAGGAGGCAGTTGAGGCAGGGACTATCGCAGTGTCTAAAATACATTTGGACAGGTACATGGATAGGACAGGTTTAGAGGGATATGGGCCAAGCGTTTGTGGATGGGACGAGTGTCGATGGAACATACCTTGACTGAACTCTCATCGGAGAGAGGAGGAGAACTTCTTCTAAGTAGACATACCTCGATCAAGGACATTTTTAGCTTTTGCCCCTGCCTCCCCCCTCCCTCTGACACCAGTCTGAAGAAGGGTCTCGACCCGAAACGTCGCCTATTCCTTCCCTCCAGAGATGCTGCCTCACCCGCTGAGTTACTCCAGCATTTCGGGCCTACCTGCAGATATAAACATAGAAACATAGAAAATAGGCACAGCAGTAGGCCATTTGGCCCTTCGAGCCTGCACCGCCATTCAATATGATCATGGCTGATCATCCAACTCAGTATCCCGTACCTGCCTCCTCTCCATACCCTCTGATCCCTTTAACCACAAGGGCCGCATCTAACACCCTCTTAAATATAGCCAATGAACTGTGACCTCAACTACCTTCTGTGACAGAGAATTCCACAGATTCACCACTCTCTGTATGAAAAATGTTTTTTCTCATCTCGGTCCTAAAAGATATCCCCCTTATCCTTAAACTGTGTGACCCCCTTGTTCTGGACTTCCCCAACATCGGGAACAATCTTCCTGCATCTAGCCTGTCCAATCTCTTAAGAATTTTGTAAGTTTCTATAAGACCCCCCCTCAATCTTCTAAATTCTAGCGAGTACAAGCCGAGTCTATCCAGTCTTTCTTCATATGAAAGTCCTGCCATCCCAGGAATCAGTCTGGTGAACCTTCTCTGCACTCCATCTAGGGCAAGAATGTCTTTCCTCAGATTAGGAGACCAAAACTGTACGCAATACTCCAGGTGTGGTCTCACCAAGACCCTGTACAACAGATTAGAGTCCTTCTAAACCGAAGATAGACACAAAAAGCTGGAGTAACTCAGTGGGACAGGCAGCATCTCTGGAGAGAAGGAATGGGTGACGTTTCGGGTGGGACGGGGAGACACAGAGATGAAATGCATAGAATAACCATATAACCATATAACCATATAACAATTACAGCACGGAAACAGGCCATCTCGGCCCTACAAGTCCGTGCCGAACAATTTTTTTTCCCCTTAGTCCCACCTGCCTGCACTCATACCATAACCCTCCATTCCCTTCTCATCCATATGCCTATCCAATTTATTTTTAATGTCCTTCAAGGAAGGGACATGCCGGCCAGCTTGGGTAAGATGGGCAGAAGGGCCTGTTTCCTCGATCGAGCCATCGCTGGATGAGTCTGTGACCCTAAACGTGGCGAGCTAGGACACGGGCCGACCTGGCGGCCATCTTTGTTTCCCTTGGCGATCATCGGCGAGGGTAAAGGTCGGAGGTGGGAGGTGGGAGGCGGGAGTCGGTCACTGATTGACTCCAGACTGTCTGGCTCCACTGGGGCAATCACTCACGGTTGCCCCGTTCCCAGGTGCTACTTAAAAGAGTTCTGGACCTAATCAGGGCCCCTCCTTATCGCTTTGCCTGAGTTAATGAGGAGACTGCACCAGAGGCGTACAGTTTTGGTCTCCAAATCTGAGGAAGGACATTATTGCCATAGAGGGAGTGCAGAGACGGTTCACCAGACTGATTCCTGGGATGTCAGGACTGTCTTGTGAAGAAAGACTGGATAGACTTGGTTTATACTCTCTAGAATTTAGAAGATTGAGAGGGGATCTTATAGAAACTTACAAAATTCTTAAGGGGTTGGACAGGCTAGATGCAGGAAGATTGTTCCCGATGTTAGGGAAGTCCAGGACAAGGGGTCACAGCTTAAGGATAAGGGGGAAATCCTTTAAAAAACCGAGATGAGAAGAACTTTTTTCACGCAGAGAGTGGGTGAATCTCTGGAACTCTCTGCCACAGAGGGTAGTTGAGGCCAGTTCATTGGCTATATTTAAGAGGGAGTTAGTGGCCCTTGTGGCTAAGGGGATCAGGGGGTATGGAGAGAAGGCAGGTACGGGATACTGAGTTGGATGATCAGCCATGATCATATTGAATGGCGGTGCAGGCTCGAAGGGCCGAATGGCCTACTCCTGCACCTAATTTCTGTGTTTCTATGTTTCTATGAGGCGAGCTTCACAAGTACCCCTCTCAGGATCAATTGCCGTATCCTGCGCACTGATCCCTGACCCATCCCTCTCTCCCAGCTCCAAAAATCTCTCCCTTGCGCTCGGGAACGTGTCTCTACCTGTTGCTTCATCACTGTGGCTCCTTATCTCCGAGCTCCAGTTACAGAAGTGAGAGGTAGTATTGCCGTCTGTGTAGTCTGGTTCAGTTCAGCTCAGTTTACATAGAAACCTAGAAACATAGACAATAGGTGCAGGAGTAGGCCATTCAATATGATCATCCAACTCAGTATCCTGTACCTGCCTTCTCTCCATACCCCCTGATCCCTTTAGCCACAAGGGCCACATCTAACTCCCTCTTAAATATAGCCAATGAACTGTGGCCTCAACTACCTTCTGTGGCAGAGAGTTCCACAGATTCACCACTCTCTGTGTGAAAAATGTGAAATAGGTGATTCCTGCACCTTGTTTCTATGTATCTATGTACAAGGGCCCCCAGATCCCTTTGTATTTCCGCTTTTCCCAGCTTGTCGCCTATTTTCTATGTTTCTATGTTTCTCCAGAGATGCTGCCTGACCCGCTGAGTTACTCCAGCACTCTGTGAAACGTCACCTATCCATGTTCTCCAGAGATGTTGTCTGACCTGCTGAGTTACTCCAGCACTCTGTGAAACGTCCCCTATCCATGTTCTCCACAGATGCTGCCTGACCCGCTGAGTTACTCCAGCACTCTGTGAAACGTCACCTATCCATGTTCTCCACAGATGCTGCCTGACCCGCTGAGTTATGGTGCAGCAGCATCTATGGAGCTAAGGAAATAGGCAAAGTTTCGGGCCGAAATTCTTCTGGGAATAGGCAACGTTTCGGGCCGAAATAGGCAACGTTTCGGGCCGAAATCCTTCTGGAAATAGGCAACGTTTCGGGCCGAAATCCTTCTGGAAATAGGCAACGTTTCGGGCCGAAATCCTTCTGGAAATAGGCAACGTTTCGGGCCGAAATCCTTCTGGAAATAGGCAACGTTTCGGGCCGAAATCCTTCTGGAAATAGGCAACGTTTCGGGCCGAAATCCTTCTGGAAATAGGCAACGTTTCGGGCCGAAATCCTTCTGGAAATAGGCAACGTTTTGGGCCGAAATCCGTCTAGAAATAGGTAACGTTTCGGGCCGAAATCCTTCTGGAAATAGGTAACGTTTCGGGCAGAAACCCTTACGGGTTTCTGCCCGAAACGTTGCCTATTTCCTTAGAGCCATAGATGCTGCCTGTCCCTCTGAGTTACTCCAGCACTTTGTGAAACGTCACCTATCCATGTTCTCCACAGATGCTGCCTGACCCGCTGAGTTACTCCAGCTCTTTGTGTCCGTTACAGATATCCGCGAGACGGCGTTCGTGTACGCCATCACATCGGCGGGCGTGACCCACGCGGTCACCCAGGCGTGCAGCATGGGCGAGCTGCTGCAGTGCGGGTGCGACAGGGCTCGCAGCCGGAGCCCGCCCGTGCCCACCGCGGGCAGCGGGGCCGAGGGGACGGCCTGGGAGTGGGGCGGCTGCGGAGACGACGTGGACTTCGGCTACGAGAAGTCCAAGCAGTTCATGGACGCGCGGAGGAAGAAGGGCAAGAGTGACATCCGCACGCTGGTCGACTTACACAACAACGAGGCCGGGCGGATGGTGAGTTCACGCCCGCTCACACTCGCACGCTCGCCCACTCACTCACACACACTCACTCACTCACTCACTCACTCACTCACTCACTCACTCACCCACTCCCACCCACCCACTCACTCACTCACTCACTCACTCACTCACTCACTCACTCACTCACTCACTCACCCACTCACTCACCCACTCACCCACCCACTCACTCACTCACACACACACCCTCACTCACTCGCTCACACACCCACTCACGCACACACACCCTCACACTCACCCTCACACACACCCACCCACCCACTCACTCACTCACTCACTCACTCACTCACACACTCACTCACTCACTCACTCACCCACTCACTCACTCACTCACTCACTCACTCACTCACTCACTCACTCACTCACTCACTCACTCACTCACTCACTCACTCACTCACACACTCACTCACTCACTCACTCACTCACTCACTCACACACTCACTCACTCACTCACTCACTCACTCACTCACTCACTCACTCACTCACTCACTCACTCACTCACTCACTCACTCACTCACTCACTCACCCACTCACTCACTCACTCACTCACCCACTCACTCACTCACCCACTCACTCACTCACTCACTCACTCACTCACTCACCTCTCACTCACTCACTCACTCACTCACTCACTCCTCTCACTCCCTCACTCACTCACTCACTCACTCACTCACTCACTCACTCACTCACTCACTCACTTCACACACTCGCTCACTCACTCACTCACCCACTCACTCACTCACTCACTCACTCACTCACTCACTCACTCACTCACACACTCGCTCACTCACTCACTCACACACTCACCCACTCACTCACTCACTCACCCACTCACTCACTCACTCACTCACTCACTCACTCACTCACTCACTCACTCACTCACTCACTCACTCACTCACTCACTCACCACTCACTCACTCACTCACTCACCCACTCACCTCACTCACTCACTCACTCACTCACTCACTCACTCACTCACTCACTCACTCACTCACTCACTCACTCACTCACTCACTCACATTCACTCACTCACTCACTCACTCACTCACTCACATCACTCACTCACTCACTCACTCACTCACCCTCACTCACACTCACTCACTCACTCACTCACTCACTCACTCACTCACTCACTCACTCACTCACTCACTCACTCACTCACTCACTCACTCACTCACTCACTCACCACACTCACTCACTCACCACACCACACTCACTCACTCACTCACTCACTCACACTCACTCACTCACTCACTCACTCACTCACACTCACTCACTCACACTCACTCACTCACTCACTCACTCACTCACTCACTCACTCACTCACTCACTCACTCACTCACCCACTCACTCACTCACTCACTCACTCACTCACTCACTCACTCACTCACTCACTCACTCACCCACTCACTCACTCACTCACTCACTCACTCACTCACACTCACTCACTCACTCACTCACTCACTCACTCACTCACTCACTCTCACTCACACTCACTCACTCACTCACACACTCACTCACTCACACACACACTCACTCACTCACACTCACGCACACTCACACTCACTCACTCACACACTCGCTCACACTCACTCACTCACACTCACTCACTCACCCACTCACTCACTCACTCACACTCACTCACTCACTCACTCACTCACTCACTCACCCACTCACTCACTCACTCACTCACCCACTCACTCACTCACTCACACTCGTGATAGGGGAAGAATTAGCCCATTCAGCCCATTGAGGGCTATAGACAATAGGTGCAGGAGTTGGCCATTCGGCCCCTTCGAGCCAGCACCGCCATTCAATGTGATCATGGCTGATCATCCACAATCAGTACCCCGTTCCTGCCTCCTCCCCATATCCCCTGACCGCTATCTTTAAGAGCCCTATCAAGCTCTCTCTTGAAAGTATCCAGAGAACCGGCCTCCACCGCCCTCTGAGGCAGAGAATTCCACAGACTCACAACTTCCTGTTAACCTTGTGAACCTACGCTGCACTCCCTCATTAGCAAGAATGTCCTTCCTCAAATTAGGGGGCTCAAACTGCACACAATACTCCAGGTGTGGTCTCACTAGGGCTCTGTACAACTGCAGAAGGACCTCTTTGCTCCTATACTCAACTCCTCTTGTTATGAAGGCCAACATGCCATTCGCTTTCTTCACTGCCTGCTGTACCTGCATGCTTGCTTTCATGGACTGATGTACAAGGGCCCTCCAGATCCCGTTGTACTTCCCCTTTTCCTCTTTTGCCAGGACTCGAGGGTGTCATAGTTGTATTGTAGGTTATTATGGATATATGCTTGTATTGTATTCTGGTTCCCCCCCCCATGTTTTGAGAGGTGGGCGACATCCCCGCCAGGTTAACCTGCCTGGGCTGGCGGGAAATATGTCCAGCGCGGAGAAGCAGCGCTGGTGTCCCGTCAGTCCAGGCAGGGCTGTAGGTTAACCTGGCGAGACAGGCAGAGTTGAGCTGCATTTAGCGCTGGATTGAGCCTCCGAAGCCTCGCACACGCGTGTGTGTGAGTGTGCGCATGCGCGTGCGCGCGCGGCCGCCAAAATATTGTGTCCCCCGTCCCCTCCATGTTTTGATAGTGAGTTCCGTTCTTGCCTGGTTGGGTTGCTCGTGGGACTAGCCAAGCTGGCCATCCGCATGTCAAGGCGCCAGGCGGTGGAGGGCTCTACCCGAGGATACGTCCGTGGGGTTAGAAAGGGAATACGCCCTGTCCACGGGCATCCTGCGGGAGTTTCGGGATCGCTGGGCTCCGCAGGGTGTTGCATGTATCCTCAATAAGGTTTATATCAAGTCAAGTTCAAGTGAGTTTATTGTCATGTGTCCCTGTATAGGACAATGAAATTCTTGCTTTGCTTCAGCACAACAGAACATAGTAGGCATTTACTACAAAACAGATCAGTGTGTCCATATACCATGATATAAATATATACACACATGAATAAATAAACTGGTAAAGTGCAAATAACAGATAATGGGTTATTAATGTTCAGAGTTTTGTCCGAGTCAGGTTTAATAGCCTGATGGCTGTGGGGAAGTAGCTATTCCTGAACCTGGACGTTGCAGTCTTCAGGCTCCTGTACCTTCTACCTGAAGGTAGCAGGGAGATGAGTGTGTGGCCAGGATGGTGTGGGTCTTTGGTGATACTGCCAGCCTTTTTGAGGCAGCGACTGCGATAGATCCCCTCGATGGAAGGGAGGTCAGAGCCGATGATGGACTGGGCAGTGTTTACTACTTTTTGTAGTCTTTTCCTCTCCAGGGCGCTCAAATTGCCGAACCAAGCCACGATGCAACCGGTCAGCATGCTCTCTACTGTGCACCTGTAGAAGTTAGAGAGAGTCCTCCTTGACAAACCGACTCTCCGTAATCTTCTCAGGAAGTAGAGGCGCTGATGAGCTTTTTTGATAATTGCGTTAGTGTTCTCGGACCAGGAAAGATCTTCAGAGATGTGCACGCCCAGGAATTTGAAGTTCTTGACCCTTTCAACCATCGACCCGTTGATATAAACGGGGCTGTGGGTCCCCCTCCTACTCAATCAGTTCCTTGGTTTTGCTGGTGTTGAGGGCCAGGTTATTGTGCTGGCACCATATGGACAGTTGCTCGATCTCTCTTCTATACTCTGACTCATCCCCATCAGTGATACGTCCCGCAACAGTGGTGTCGTCAGCGAACTCGATGATGGAGTTCGCACTGTGACTGGCTACGCAGTCATGAGTATAGAGTGAGTACAGCAGGGGGCTGAGCACGCAGCCTTGAGGTGCTCCCGTGCTGATTGTTACTGAGGCTGACACATTTCCATCATAGTTGTATCGTAGGTTATTATGGATATATGTTTGTATTGTATTTATGGCGGTGGGTTCTGGCTTGTTTTATTGTAGTGTAAATATTATTTTTTAATAGTTGAATAAATTGTTTGATTAAAATAAATTTAAAAATAAATAAATTAATAGGTAGATTTAGGTTTAGTGGATGGCATGGCGGCACAGCAGTAGATCGATCCCAACTATGGGCGCTGTCTGTGCGGAGTTAGCAAGTCCGCCGAGTCGCTTGGGGTATTTTCTCTGGCGTGAACTATGTCCGTTCTGGCGGTGTCCATTTCTCCCGCCCCCCTTTTCCCAGAAGACATTTCCCTGCCACCCCTCAACTGTTTCGATGGTTTCCTCCCCTCCTTTCCTCTCTCTACGTGATCCCCAAGAACTCTTTTTTCTGAGTTTCTTCCCCCCGTCCTTCTCCCCTTTCCGTTCCCCTTCTCCTTTCCCCTCCCCTCCATCCCTGGAGTGAGTTCCTCCTTCTGGAGTTTGCACCAAGCTCCCCACTCCTTTCCTCCCAATTCTCAGGTTCCCTCGGTTTGTAAGTCTGACATAGTCATTGTCAAGAGTGTCCTCTGTCCTTAGGCTCAATGATTTTGCGACACATAGAAATAACCAAGGCGAACACTTCAGTGTGTCCTATACCAAAATCATATACACAGAATAAATAAACTGGGATGGAGGGCCAATAACAGTTCCAGTCAGAGGCCGAGCACCATTGTATGTCTCTCTGTCTCCTGAACCTGGACTTTACTTGCAGTCAGCCAGGACAGGCTTCCTTCAGAATGGGCCAGGATGGTGTGGGTGGCCCAAGAAGCCTGCTGTCACAACTATTCCTTCTATGGCCCCGACCAGAGCCGGTCGATGGAAAAGGAGCCAGAGCCTTCCATCCCATGGTTTTGAATACACGCTGTTCCCCCTCTTTTCTTCTCTCCTCCTTTCCCTTTCCCTTTCTTTCCGAAATGCGACATGCTCCAGATACTTGCCCTACTAGATCGAGAGTCCTCCTCTGCCACCCCCCTTCTGTGGACTTTGAGCCCACTAATATATTAAAGTTTGTACCCTCTTCAAGGCCCCCAGGAAATCAGTTCCTGGTTTTGCTGGTGTTCCCTAGGGCCAGGTTATTGTGCT
Source organism: Leucoraja erinaceus (assembly GCF_028641065.1). Classification (NCBI taxonomy): domain Eukaryota; kingdom Metazoa; phylum Chordata; class Chondrichthyes; order Rajiformes; family Rajidae; genus Leucoraja; species Leucoraja erinaceus. The sequence continues at coordinate 175,634 of NW_026576023.1, read as the reverse complement.
GGCACCATATGGACAGTTGCTCGATCTCTCTTCTATACTCTGTGGACTCATCCCCATCAGTGATACGTCCCGCAACAGTGGTGTCGTCAGCGAACTCGATGATGGAGTTCGCACTGTGACTGGCTACGCAGTCATGAGTATAGAGTGAGTACAGCAGGGGGCTGAGCACGCAGCCTTGAGGTGCTCCCGTGCTGATGTTACTGAGGCTGACACATTTCCATCATAGTTGTATCGTAGGTTATTATGGATATATGTTTGTATTGTATTTATGGCGGTGGGTTCTGGCTTGTTTTATTGTAGTGTAAATATTATTTTTTAATAGTTGAATAAATTGTTTGATTAAAATAAATTTAAAAATAAATAAATTAATAGGTAGATTTAGGTTTAGTGGATGGCATGGCGGCACAGCAGTAGATCGATCCCAACTATGGGCGCTGTCTGTGCGGAGTTTGCACGTTATCGCCGAGACATGCGTGGGTTTTCTCCGAGACCTCCGGTTTTCTCCCGCACCCCAAAGAATTACAGGGTTTGTAAGGTTAATTGGCTTGGTATAGAAACATAGAAACATAGAAACATAGACAATAGGTGCAGGAGTAGAGGCCATTCGGCCCTTCTCTCCAGAGCCAGCACATCCTTCCTCACATCTGGGGCCGAAGATTGCTCACAATATTCCTAATGCGGCCTGACCAGAGCCTTATATGGAGCCTGAGCATTACATCCCTGTTTTTGTATACAAGCCCTCTTGAAATAAATGCGATGAGGCATACCCCTCCCCATCGAATACCTCCTCTGCCACCAACTTTGACCCACTAATATAAGAAATTAAAGGCCCAGGAACCAAGGAGATTACAAACAATGGTGGACATTGCCCAGACCATCACATAGAAACAGAGAAACATAGAAAATAGGTGCAGGAGTAGGCCATTCGGCCCTTCGAGCCAGCACTGCCATTCATGGCTGATCCTCCAACACAGAGAGTGGTGAATCTCTGGAACTCTCTGCCACAGAGGGTAGTTGAGGCCAGTTCATTGGCTATATTTAAGAGGGAGTTAGATGTGGCCCTTGTGGCTAAGGGGATCAGGGGGTATGGAGAGAAGGCAGGGACAGGATACTGAGTTGGATGATTAGCCATGATCATATTGAATGGCGGTGCAGGCTCGAAGGGCCGAATGGCCTCTACTCCTGCACCTAATTTCTATGTTTCTATGTTTCTAAACTCAGTATCCTGTACCTGCCTTCTCTCCATACCCCCTGATCCCTTTAGCCACAAGGGCCACATCTAACTCCCTCTTAAATATAGCCAATGAACTGTGGCCTCAAACTACCTTCTGTGGCAGAGAATTCCACAGATTCACCACTCTCTGTGTGAAAAATGTTTTTCTCATCTCGGTCCTAAAAGATTTCTCCCTTATCCTTAAACTGTGTGACCCCTTGTTCTGGACTTCCCCAACATCGGGAACAATCTTCCTGCATCTAGCCTGTCCAACCCCTTAAGAATTGTGTAAGTTTCTATAAGATCCCCCCCCTCAATCTTCTAAATTCTAGCGAGTACAAGCCGAGTCTATCCAGTCTTTCTTGGTATGAAAGTCCTGACATCCCAGGAATCAGTCTGGTGAACCTTGGCTTGGTGTGAGTGTAAATTGCCCCTGGTGTGTGTGGGATAGTGTTAGTGTGTGGGGATCGCTGGTCGGAGTGGACTCGGTGGGCTGAAGGGCCTGTTTCTGCCCTGCATCTCTAAACTAAACTAAACTAAACTAAACTAAACTAAACTAAACTAAATTAAACTAAACACTTTGTGTCCTTTAGTGTAAACCAGCATCTGTAGTTCCTTGTTTTTACTCTCCATCTGATACTTGTTCCTTGTATCATATTCGTATAAACATGGAAATATAGACAATAGGTGCAGGAGTAGGCCAATCGGCCCTTCGAGCCAGCATCGCCATTCAATATGATCGTGGCTGATCATTAGTGTTGCCAACTTCCTCACTCCCAAATAAGGGACAAAAGGTTAAAATATGGGACAAATTCCTGACGGCAATTCGTTGACCGACTGGGCCGTGGCTGGGTGAATGATGAGTTGGGTCAGCTGAGGAGTTTTTCCCAAACATTCACAACTCTCTGTGTCCTAGTCCTAACTGGGTTAGGTAGCTAACGTCTAATGGTGCAGACTGGAGTTGCCCGCATGGTCTCTCCCTGACGCTGTGGAAGATAGGAGATAAACATGACCAAGGGTCTCGACCCGAAACGTTTGCCTTAATGCTTCGCTCCATAGATGCTGCCTCACCCGCTGAGTTTCTCCAGCATTTTTGTCTACCACTGATCACTGCCACTGAATTCTCTGCCACAGCAGGCAGTGGAGGCCAATTCACGGGGTGTTTTCAAAAGTGGGTTAGATATAGCTCTTCGGGCTAACGTCCCGACGTCATTGCGAAACGCCACGCCGGGCAGTGATGTCATCACGCAACGCCATGCGCTAGGCGTACGCCTTCATGACGCCTGTGGGCCGACAGGCCGTTGGCGCGCGAAGTTTTTCGACGGTGCTGGATTTTCGAAGCTCCGCGCGATGTCGGTACCAGCCACGCACAACTCCATACGCCTCCACGCTTCGTAGTGGGACCGGCCCCGCGTGGACATATACGGTGCCCGTACGCCTCAAGCGACCACGTTTGGTCGCGCCAGACGCATGCAACCGCAAGCAAGTGGAACAGGCCCTTAACTGAATAGTACCTTCCTTCCCTCTCTGACGAAGGAGCTGCCCTGTTGTACTTGCAGATGTCTCCGTGCCTGTATTTCTTTAATGATCTATAAGGGTAAATCGTTGGGATTCAGATGTTCATCAAAACCATCTCCTTTGATGAAAACATTGGCCACCTTCCCAAAGCCCGCGGACATGCCTGGCCGCTAATCTGCCTTTGATAATACTCGTATGAAGTGGCTTGCGATGCGATGTTATATTAAAAACATGATATCAATGAATCTGTTGCTTGCTTTCCTCTTAAACGCAAGGGCACTGTGTGTACCTTCTTGATTAGTGCGGGTGTCAGGAGTTACGGGGGGAAGGGGTTGGGAGGGAGAGATCATCGGTGGTCACTCGGAACGAGTACGACTGTCCTCTCATGGAGGACGGCTGTGCGTGACTTTGTTTCACGTGGGGAGACTGGTGCACAGATGGCCACCCCACGTGGGGTCCTTGGCCTCGACCAAACCTGGTCGCTCGAAGCGCACGGAGGCGTATGGAGTCGTGCGGGGCTGGTCCCGACATTGGCTCCGAAAATCCCGCCCTGTCCGAAGATTTTGCGCGCCAACGGCCTGTCGCCCGCAGACGCATTGAGGGCGTACGCAGCGTCTCGACGGCGTAGTCTAGCGCGTGGCGTTGCGCGATGACGTCACTGCCCGACGCTGTGCGACGCCCAAATTCAGTCGGCCCGCCTCCTGTCCAGCTGATTGGTGAGTATGACGCAAATTACGTCACGCGCGAACTTAGCATGTACTTAGCGTGTGCTTACCGCGTACTTAGCGTGAACTTAGTATGTCCTTAGCGTGTACTTACCGCGTAAACTTAGTATGTCCTTAGCGTGTACTTACCGTGTACTTAGCATGAACTTAGTATGTCCTTAGCGTGTACTTACCGCGTACTTAACGTGAACTTAGCATGTCCTTAGCGTGTACTTACCACGTACTTAGCGTGAACTTAGTACGTCCTTAGCGTGTACTTACCGCGTACTTAGCGTGAACTTAACATGTCCTTAGCGTGTACTTACCGCGTACTTAGCGTGAACTTAGCATGTCCTTAGCGGGTACTTACCGCGTACTTAGCGTGAACTTAGCGTGAACACCGCTTCCGTTTGGTCGCGCTAGACGCATGCAATTGCATGCAAGTGGGACGGGCCCTTAACGCTGTAATCCTTGCACATGACTAAAGACAGGGAAGGGTGACTGAATGAATGATGAAGAACAGGATTAATGGGTGTAAGGTCCAACAGAAATGATCATATGGGGTAGGGAACATGATGAGGCTATGCTAATGACATCCAAGGAATGCAGCCAGTTCTTGTTAGATTAACATCTTCTCTCCTTCCCTTCAGGGGATAATATATACTTGTAGCTTCACTGTTCTTAGAGCGTTTCCCTGCACCAACGTCACCTCCCCTTCAGGGAATGGAATAAGTTCATAGATCACAAGATGATAAGACATCGCAACGCTTAAGAAGCAATTAGACAGGTACATGGATATGGTTTTATAGTAAGTAATTAATGCCCCTGTCCCACTTAGGAAACCTGAACGGAAACCTCTGGAGACTTTGAGCCCCACCCAAGATTTCCGTGCGGTTCCCGGAGGTTGCAGGTGGTTGCCGGAGGTTGCAGGTAGTGGAAGCAGGTAGGGAGACTGACAAAAACCTCCGGGAACCGCACGGAAACGTTGGGTGGGGCACAAAGTCTCCAGAGGTTTCCGTTCAGGTTTCCTAAGTGGGACAGGGGCATTAAGTTTGTTGGCCAAGTATTCACATACAAGAAATTTGCCTTGGTGCTCCGCCCACAACGCTAAACATTGGTTGAAAGGGTCAAGAGCTTCAAATTCCTGGGCGTGCACATCTCTGAAGATCTTTCCTGGTCCGAGAACACTAACGCAACCATCAAGAAAGCTCATCAGCGCCTCTACTTCCTGAGAAGATTACAGAGAGTCGGTTTGTCAAGGAGGACTCTCTCTAACTTCTACAGGTGCACAGTAGAGACCATGCTGACCAGTTGCATCGTGGCTTGGTTCGGCAATTTGAGCGCCCTGGAGAGGAAAAGACTACAAAAAGTAGTAAACACTGCCCAGTCCATCATCGGCTCTGACCTCCCTTCCATCGAGGGGATTTATCGCAGTCGCTGCCTCAAAAAGGCTGGCAGCATCATCAAGGACCCACACCATCCTGGCCACACACTCATCTCCCTGCTACCTTCAGGTAGAAGGTACAGGAGCCTGAAGACTGCAACGACCAGGTTCAGGAATAGCTACTTCCCCACAGCCATCAGGCTATTAAACCTGGCTCGGACAAAACTCTGAACATTAATAGCCCATTATCTGTTATTTGCACTTGATCAGTTTATTTATTCATGTGTGTATATATTTATACAATGGTATATGGACACACTGATCTATTCTGTATTCATGCCTTCTATGTTCTGTTGTGCTGAAGCAAAGCAAGAATTTCATTGTCCTATCCAGGGCCACATGACAATAAACTCTTGTGTTTAAGAAGGAACTGCAGATGCTGGAAGATCGAAGGTACCCAAAATTGCTGGAGAAACTCAGCGGGTGCAGCAGCATCTATGGAGCGAAGGAAATAGGTGACGTTTCGGGCCGAAACCCTTGACATTAAGTTTATTTTTCTTGTTTTAGGTTTAGGTTTGGTATTGTCACATGCACTGACGTATGGTGACAGCTTTGGATTTACATGCTAGCCAAACGGATCAGATACTCCCATACATAAATACAGTCAAGTCAAACTCCAGCACAATAGATGGAGCAAAGGGGGCGATACAGCCAAGTCAAGTCAAGGGAGTTTTATTGTCATGTGTCCCAGATAGGGCAATGAAATTCTTGCTTGCTGCAGCACAACAGAATAGGTAAACATAATACAGAACAGGAAATAAAAGTTCAGTGTGTCTATATACCATAGACCGTATATATACACAATAAATAAACAGGTAAAGTACAATAGACTGTTATTGTTCAGAGTTTGTTTAACCATATAACCATATAACAATTACAGCACGGAAACAGGCCATCTCGGCCCTACAAGTCCGTGCCGAACAAATTTTTTTTTTCCCCTTAGTCCCACCTGCCTGCACTCATACCATAACCCTCCATTCCCTTCTCATCCATATGCCTATCCAATTTATTTTTAAATGATACCAATGAACCTGCCTCCACCACTTCCACTGGAAGCTCATTCCACACCGCTACCACTCTCTGAGTAAAGAAGTTCCCCCTCATATTACCCCTAAACTTCTGTCCCTTAATTCTGAAGTCATGTCTCTTGTTTGAATCTTCCCTATTCTCAAAGGGAAAAGCTTGTCCACATCAACTCTGTCTATCCCTCTCATCATTTTAAAGACCTCTATCAAGTCCCCCCTTAACCTTCTGCGCTCCAGAGAATAAAGACCTAACTTGTTCAACCTATCTCTGTAACAATTTGATGTTGTGTTTAGCAGCCTGATGGCTCTGGGGAAGTAGCTATTCCTGAACCTGGATGTTCCAGATTTCAGGCTCCTGTACCTTCTACCCGATGGCAACGGAGAGATGAGTGTGTGGCCAGGATGGTGTGGGTCCTTGATGATGTTGGCAGCCCTTTTAGAAACATAGAAACATAGAAAATAGGTGCAGGAGTAGGCCATTCGGCCCTTCGAGCCTGCACCGCCATTCAATATGATCATGGCTGATCATCCAACTCAGTATCCTGTACCTGCCTTCTCTCCATACCCCCTGATCCCCCTTAGCCACAAGGGCCACATCTAACTTCCTCTTAAATATAGCCAATGAACTGTGGCCTCAACTACCTTCTGTGACAGAGAATTCCACAGATTCACCACTCTCTGTGTGAAAAAAAATGTTTTTCTCATCTCGGTCCTAAAGGATTTCCCCTTTATCCTTAAACTATGACCCCTTGTCCTGGACTTCCCCAACATCGGGAACAATTTTCCTACATCCAGCCTGTCCAACCCCTTAAGAATTTTGTAACTTTCTATAAGGTCCCTCCTCAATCTTCTAAATTCTAGCGAGTACAAGCCGAGTCTATCCAGTCTTTCTTCATATGAAAGTCCTGCCATCCCAGGAATCAGTCTGGTGAACCTTCTCTGTACTCCCTCTATGGCAAGAATGTCTTTCCCCAGATTTGGAGACCAAAACTGTACGCAATACTCCAGGTGTGATTTTGAGGTTTTGAGGCAGCGACTGCGATAGATCCCTTCCTCGATGGTGGGGAGGTCAGAACCGATGATGGACTGGGCAGTGTTTACAACTTTCTGCAGTCTCGTCCGCTCCAGGGCACTCAAGTTGCCGAACCAAGCCACGATGCAACCGGTCAGCATGCTCTCTACTGTGCACCTGTAGAAGTTAGAGAGAGTCCTCCTTGACAAAACCGACTCTCCGTAATCTTCTCAGGAAGTAGAGGCGCTGATGTGCCTTCTTTATGATTGCATCAGTGTTCTGGGACCTGGAAAGATCTTCGGAAATATGCACGCCCAGGAATTTGAAGCTCTTGACCCTTTCCACCATCATCCCGTTGATATAAACGGGATTGTGGGTCCCTATCCTACCCCTTGCAAAGTCCAAGTCAAGTCAAGGCAAGTCAAGTCAAGTCGTCAAGTTTATTTGTCACATACACATACGAGATGTGCAGTGAAATGAAAGTGGCAATGCTCGCGGACTTTTGTGCAAAAGACAAACAACAAAACAACCAAACAAATTATAAACACAATCATAACACACACATATTCTTTTACATAGTAAATAATAGAAGGAAAAAACGTTCTGTAGAGTTAGTCCCTGGTGAGATGGGCGTTTACGGTCCGAATGGCCTCTGGGAAGAAACTCCTTCTCAACCTCTCCGTTCTCACTGCATGGCAACGGAGGCGTTTGCCTGACCGTAGCGGCTGGAACAGTCTGTTGCAGGGGTGGAAGAGGTCTCTCATGATTTTGTTTGCTCTGGAGTTGCACCTCCTGTTGTATAGTTCCTGCAGTGGGGTGAGTGAAGTTCCCATAGTGCGTTCGGCTGAACGCACTACTCTCTGCAGAGCATTCTTGTCCTTGGCAGAGCAATTCCCAAACCAGATGGTAATGTTCCCGGACAAGATGCTTTCCACAGCCGCTGCGTAGAAGCACTGGAGGATCCTCCGGAGACACTCTGAATTTCCTCAATTGCCTGAGGTGGTAAAGGCGCTGCCTTGCCTTACTCACGAGTGCTGAGGCGTGTGATGCCCATGTCATATCTTCAGAGATGTGGACTCCCAGATATTTAAGAGTGCAGAGTACAGAGTTCTCAGCACTGCTGTGGGCCACTTCAAGAGTAACGGGCCTGTCCCACTTGGCAATTTTTCAGGCAACTGCCGGTGAATGTCATGGTCGTAGCAGGTCGGCGAAAATCGGCGACAACCTACGTGATCCTGGCGACTTCCTGCGACAGCTCCCACGTCAGGAGAAGTCTCGTTGGCGTCAAACCCACTGTCGGCGAAAATATTTTCAACGTGTTGAAAATTCCCCGCCGACCAGAAAGACGCTACGGATTTTTGCGCGACTGAGGAGACGACTCACGGCGAACATGTGGCGGCAAACTAGTTTTTTTTTTTTTTTTTTTTTTTTTTTTTAAATTCAAATCGTTTGCTATGTCGCTCTTCAAGGGAGATGCTAAATGCATTTCGTTGTCTCTGTACTGTACACTGACAATGACAATTAAAATTGAATCTGAATCTGAATCTGTAGTTGCCTAAAAAAAACCCGCCTAAGTGGGACAGGCCCATGAAGAGACAAATGTAACAGACTAATTCCTGGGATGGCAGGACTTTAGAGATACAGGGCAGAACAGGCCCTTCAGCCCACCGAGTCCACTCCGATTCAGATTCAGATTCAGATTCAGATTCAATTTTAATTGTCATTGTCAGTGTACAGTACAGAGACAACGAAATGCATTTCGACCAGCGATCCCCGCACACTAACACTATCCCACACACACCAGGGGCAATTTACACTCACACCAAACCAAGGTTCACCAGACTGATTCCTGGGATGTCAGGACTTTCATATGAGGAAAGACTGGATAGACTCGGCTTGTATTCGCTAGAATTTAGAAGATTGAGGGGGGATCTTATAGAAACTTACAAAATTCTTAAGGGGTTGGACAGGCTAGATGCAGGAAGATTGTTCCCGATGTTGGGGAAGTCCAGGACAAGGGGTCACACAGTTTAAGGATAAGGGGGAAATCCTTTAAGACCGAGATGGGAAGAACATTTTTCACACAGGGAGTGGTGAATCTGAGGAACTCTCTGCCACAGAAGGTAGTTGAGGCCAGTTCATTGGCTATATTTAAGAGGGAGTTAGATGTGGCCCTTGTGGCTAAAGGGATCAGGGGGGTATGGAGAGAAGGCAGGTACGGGATACTGAGTTGGATGATCAACCATGATCATATTGAATGGCGGTGCAGGCTCGAAGGGCCGAATGGCCTACTCCTGCACCTATTTTCTATGTATCTATCTATGTATCTATGTACTCAATTGTGTACGAAGGAACTGCAGGTGTAGATTTAAACCGAAGATAGAAAACATAGAAACCTAAGAATATAGACACAAAAAGCTGGAGTAACTCAGCGGGACAGGCAGCATCTCTGGAGAGAAGGAATGGGTCGAGACCCTTCTTCGGACTCGACCCGAAACTTCACACATTCCTTCTCTCCAGAGATGCTGCCTGTCCCGCTGAGTTACTCCAGCTTTTTGTGTCTATCTTTGGTTTAAACCAGCATCTGCAATTCCTCCTTTACGCATAGAAACATAGATAGTGGGTGCTGGAGTAGAGGCCATTCGGCTCTTCGAGCCAGCACCGCCATTCAATATGATCATGGCTGATCATCCACAATCAGTACCCTGTTCCCGCTTTCTCCGCATATCCCTTGATTCCATTAGCCCTAAGAGCTAAATCTAAAGGGCCTGTCCCACTTGCGCGACCTTGGCTCGCAAATTACGCTTGAGGCATACGGGCATGGTCCCACTTAGAAGCACGGAGTTGTGCGGGGCTGGTCCTGACATCGCGCGGGGCTCCAAAATTCTGACAGTGGCCGAAATCTTTGTGCGCCAATGGCATTGCGGTTGCACGCAGCGTCTTGATGGCGTACGCCTAGCGCGTGGCGTTGAGCGATGACGTGACCGCCCGGCGTGACATTGCGTGATGACGTCACCCCCCGGCGTGTCGTTGCGCGATGATGTCACCGCCTGACGATGTGCGACGCCCAAATTCAGTCGGCCCAGCCTCCTGCCCAGCTGATTGGTGAGCACGACGCAAATGACGTCACGCACGAACTTAGTCCGAACTTAGCGTGAACTTTGCGTGAACTTCGCTTCCCGTTTGGTCGCGCCAAACGCACGCAATCGCACGCAAGTGGGACAGGCCCTTAACTCTCCCTTGAAAACATCCAGCGAATTGGCCTCCACCGCCTTCTGTGGCAGAGAATTCCACAGACTCACAACTCTCTGGGTGAAAAAGATGGACACAAAATGCTGGAGTAACTCAGCAGGGACAGGCAGCCTCTCTGGAGAGAAGGAATGGGCGACGTTTCGGGTCGAGACCCTTCTTCAGACAGATGTCAAGGGGAGAGGGTGATACATAGGTTGTGAATGAAATGGTTATTTGCAGTCACACAGCAGGTCTGTCTGCACAGTACTCATAGATAATATAATATATAAACACGTTCAATTAATTAAACTAACACAATATTCGAGGTCGTGCATCCTACCACAACGAGAAAGCAGTCCTGAGCTACTATCTACCTCATTGGGGACAATGGACAATAGACAATAGGTGCAGGAGGAGGCCATTCGGCCCTTCAAGCCAGCACCGCCATTCATTGTGATCATGGCTGATCGTCCCCTATCCATAACCCGTGCCTGCCTTCTCCCCATATCCCTCGATAAGAATCTGTGGAATTCTTTGCCACCTAAGGCTGTGGAGGCCAGGTCAGTGGATATCTTTAAGGCAGAGATGGAAAGATTCTTGATTAGTACGGGTGTCAGACGTTATGGGGAGAAGGCAGGAGAATGGGGTTAGGAGGGAGAGATAGATCAGCCATGATTAAACTTACAAAATTCTTATGGGGTTGGACAGGCTAGATGCAGGAAGATTGTTCCCAATGTTGGGGAAGTCCAGAACTAGGGGCCACACAGTTTAAGGATAAGGGGGAAATCTTTTAGGACCGAGATGAGAAAAACATTTTATTTCACACAGAGAGTGGTGAATCTGTGGAACTCTCTGCCACAGAGGGTAGTTGAGGCCACAGTTCATTGGCTATATTCAAGAGGGAGTTAGATGTGGCCCTTGTGGCTAAAGGGATCAGGGGGTATGGAGAGAAGGCAGGTACAGGATACTGAGTTGGATGATCAGCCATGATCATATTGAATGGCGGTGCAGGCTCGAAGGGCCGAATGGCCTACTGCTGCACCTATTGTCTATGTTTCTATGTTTCTATGACTGAATGGCGGAGGAGACTTGATGGGCCGAATGGCCTAATCATTTATGATCTTATGCTGAGAGAGGGAAGGGGGTGATCAGTGGTCCAATTAATTATTAATTATTATCAATTCGATTTTTGTTATGTTCTCCGAGCCATCGAGCTTTAAAATTATTAACCAGAGGTTCATTAAACTGATCTACCATTTCCATCTGAGGTGCATGCAGCCTGGTTCTTTGTGCCTCTAGGCATCGTTCATTTTGTAGTAGATACTTAATGGTTCACTCCCGCACGCTGTAGATTCCATATGTAATTTGATTTAGAAATTGTCCATGCTCTATTATATGAACAGAGATTTGAAGGATATGTTTTAAGAAAGAATGCTGGAAAAAAAGGCTTGGTTCGGCAACTTGAGCACCCTGGAGAGGAAAAGACTACAAAAAGTAGTAAACACTGCCCAGTCCATCATCGGCTCTGACCTCCCTTCCATCAAGGGGATCTATCATAGAAACATAGACAATAGGTGCAGGAGTAGGCCATTTGGCCCTTCGAGCCTGCACCGCCATTCAATATGATCATGGCTGATCATCCAACTCAGTATCCTGTACCTGCCTTCTCTCCATACCCCCTGATCCCTTTAGCCACAAGGGCCATATCTAACTCCCTCTTAAATATAGCCAATGAACTGTGGCCTCAACTACCTTCTGCGGCAGAGAATTCCACAGATTCACCACTCTCTGTGAGAAAAGTTTTCCTCATCTCGGTCCTAAAAGATTTCCCCTTTATCCTTAAACTGTGACCCCTTGTTCTGGACTTCCCCAACATCGGGAACAATCTTCCTGCATCTAGCCTGTCCAACCGCTTAAGAATTTTGTACGTTTCTATAAGATCCCCCCCTCAATCTTCTAAATTCCAGCGAGTACAAGCCGAGTCTATCCAGTCTTTCTTCATATGAAAGTCCTGACATCGCAGGAATCAGTCTGGTGAACCTTCTCTATACTCCCTCTATGGCAAGAATGTCTTTCCTCAGATTAGGAGACCAAAACTGTACACAATACTCCAGGTGTGGTCTCACCAAGACCCTGTACAACTGCAGTAGAACCTCCCTGCTCCTATACTCAAATGCCTTTTGATTATCGCAGTCGCTGCCTCAAAAAGGCTGGCAGTATCAGCTTGTGTGGACCTGAGATCCTGAGAGCGATGCCGTCTGGAGCTGTGCTCCTGGTAGGGCCACCCATGGCGGTAAGGTCGAGGGGGAGGTCTCTGACAAAGAGCAATCCAACCAAGACCTCAACGGTGGAACAGGCGGAGGACGGTGGCTGACCTTAGTGGAGCTAACGTCACAACGGCTGGGAAGGCGGATGAAGGCTGCGGCAGAAAAGGGTCTCCGGTCGTCTTGGACTCCATGCCACTGGATCCTGACCCAGATCTGTCAACGACCCCACGTGGGGTGGCTGTCTGTGCACCAGTCTCCACACGTTAAACAAAGTCACGCACAGGCGTCCTCCATATAGGGAATAGCACCCTGGAGACACCCATGGTCAGCCACGACCGAAGGGGGCCAAAGAAGAAGAATGGGGAGAAGGCAGGGGAATGGGGTTAGGAGGGAGACATAGTTCTGCCTTGATTGAATGGCGGAGTGGACTTGATCGGCCGAATGGTCAAGGAGGACTCTCTCTAACGTCTACAGGTGCACAGTAGAGAGCATGCTGACCGGTTGCATCGTGGCTTGGTTCGGCAACTTGAGCCCCCTGGAGAGGAAAAGACTACAAAAAGTAGTAAACACTGCCCAGTCCATCATCGGCTCTGACCTCCCTTCCATCGAGGGGATTTATTGCAGTCGCTGCCTCAAAAAGGCTGGCAGCATCATCAAGGACCCACACCATCCTGGCCACACACTCATCTCCCTGCTACCTTCAGGTAGAAGGTACAGGAGCCTGAAGACTGCAACATCCAGGTTCAGGAATAGCTACTTCCCCACAGCCATCAGGCTATTAAACCTGGCTCGGACAAAACTCTGAACATTAATAGCCCCTTATCTGTTATTTGCACTTGATCAGTTTATTTATTCATGTGTGTATATACGTATATAATGGTATATGGACACACTGGTCTGTTCTGTAGTCAATGCCTACTATGTTCTGTTGTGCTGAAGCAAAGCAAGAATTTCATTGTCCTTTCAGGGACACATGACAATAAACTCACTTGAATCTTGAAAATCGAAGGTAGACAAAAATGCTGGAGAAACTCAGCGGGTGAGGCAGCATCTATGGAGCGAAGGAATAGGCGACGTTTTGGTTCGAGGCCCTTCTTCAGACTGATGCCGGGGAAAAGAAAGGAAGAGGCGGAGACAGTGGGCTGTGGGAGAGCTGGGAAGGGGAGGGGAAGGAGGGAGAAGGCAGGGACTACCTGAAATTGGAGAAGTCAATGTTCATACCGCTGAGGTGTAAACTGCCCAAGCGATATATGAGGCGCTGCTCCTCCAATTTGCGCTGGGACTCACTCTGGCCGTGGAGGAGGCCCAGGACAGAAAGGTCGGATTCGGAACGGGAGGGGGAGTTGAAGTGCTGAGCCACCGGGAGATCAGGTCGGTTGGTCCGAACCGAGCGGAGGTGTTGGGCGAAGCGATCGCCAAGCCTGCGCTTGGTCTCACCGATGTAGAGAAGCTGACACCTGGAACAGCGGATGCAGTAGATGAGGTTGGAGGAGGTGCAGGTGATTACTAACTCTTCAGCCTCCATCCTAGCCTGCATTTTCTTTTTGGCAATCTTAGTTTAGTTCCGTTCAGAGATACAACGCGGAAACAGGTGTCGCACAACGCCGCGCGGTAGGCGTACGCCGTCAAGACGCTGCGTACGCCCTCAATGCGCCTGCGGACCGCCAGGCCGTTGGCGCGCGGAATTTTCGGACAGTGCGGGATTTTCGGAGAGCCCCGCGCGATGTTGGGACCAGCCGCGCGCACAACTCCATATACGCCTCCGCGCTTTCGAAATGGGACCGGCCCCGCGCGGCCCGTACGCCTCAAGCGACCACGTTTGGTCGCGCCAGACGCATGCAATCGCACGCTGGTAGGACAGGCCCTTAACGCCCTTCAGAGACCCGGGTTCACTGCTGACTACAGTTGCTGTCTGTACGGAGTTTGTACGTTCTCCCCGTGACCGCGTGCGTTGACTGCAGCTGCTCCGGCTTCCTCCCACATCCCAAAGACGTACAGGTTTGTAGGTTGCTTGCATAGAAACATAGAAACATAGAAAATAGGTGCAAGAGTAGGCCAATCGGCCCTTCGAGCCTGCACCGCCATTCAATGTGATCATGGCTGATCATCCAACTCAGTATCCTGTACCTGCCTTCTCTCCATACCGGTTCAGAAGGATCGTAACCCATATGTTTATTCTGCATCCCACACCCTAAGTAACTTTCATACGTTAACAGCAAAATTCAAGAGCCAGACCCCACTGATTACTTTCCTTTGGCTTAAGACGAAACTGCAGATGCTGGAAAATCGAAGGTAGACAAAAATGCTGGAGAAACTCAGAGGGTGCAGCGGCATCTATGGAGCGAAGGAAATAGGCAACGTTTCGGGCAGAAACCCGCAGCAGCATCTATGGAGCGAAGGAAATAGGCAACGTTTCGGGCTGAAACCCGGAAGGGTTTCGGCCCGAAACGTTGCCTATTTCCTTCGCTCCATAGATGCTGCTGCACCCGCTGAGTTTCTCCAGCATTTTTGTCCACCTTCCTTTGGCTGCCAGCTTGTTTTATTCTGAAGAAGGGTCTCGACCCGATACGCCACCCATTCATTTTCTCCAGAGATGCTGCCTGTCCCGCTGTTGCCTTGCCTTCTGTAAATTGCATCTCTAGTGTGCAGGAGGGATAGTTCTGGTGTACGGGGGGGGGGGGGGGGGGGGGGGGGTCGTGGGGGTGCGTACTCAGTGGGTCAAAGGTGTCTGTATCTCTAAACTGAACTAAACTGAATAAAATATAAATCGATTACTGCAAATGTGTAGTGGTTGACCGAAAAATGCAATCACTACTTGTGATTCACCCAGAGCTGAGAATAATTGACATTTCTTATCGAATCATGCACACGGCTGATTTAACTTATGTATGTTGTTCGATTCGGCTGGTTTGCAATTTGACTTGCTTTCACTCCTGGATTTAGCTGTAATGTTAATTAAAATAAATACATGCTTAACATGCATAAGGGAAAATTGATGGGGGAGATTAAAGACCACCTGGAATAACACAAGACGGGACCCTGCGGGACTTGAAAGGGAAAACATATTTTTGGAAAATTCCTCTCTGAACACCTCGGGCGATTTTAAGGTGGCGAACAGGCAGGCTGTGTGTTATCTGGAAAGTCACTTGGAATTCTTCATGAAGCATTCGTGCAGCCCGTACAGCATGGAAAGAGGCCCTTCGGCCCAACTGCATCATGCCATCTGAGATGCCCCATCTTGGTTGGCAATGAGAGAGTTGGGCCGGAGGGCCTGTTTCCCTCAATCCTGTTTTTTCCCGTGTTTGCCCCTGAGGAAGGACATTATTGCCATAGAGGGAGTGCAGAGACGGTTCACCAGACTGATTCCTGCGATGTCAGGACTGTCTTATGAAGAAAGACTGGATAGACTTGGTTTATACTCTCTAGAATTTAGAAGATTGAGAGGGGATCTTATAGAAACTTACAAAATTCTTAAGGGGTTGGACAGGCTAGATGCAGGAAGATTGTTCCCGATGTTGGGGAAGTCCAGGACAAGGGGTCACAGCTTAAGGATAAAGGGGAAATCCTTTAAAACCGAGATGAGAAGAACTTTTTTCACGCAGAGAGTGGTGAATCTCTGGAACTCTCTGCCACAGAAGGTAGTTGAGGCCACAGTTCATTGGCTATATTTAAGAGGGAGTTAGATGTGGCCCTTGTGGCTAAAGGGATCAGGGGGTATGGAGAGAAGGCAGGTACGGGATACTGAGTTGGATGATCAGCCATGATCATATTGAATGGTGGTGCAGGCTCGAAGGGCCGAATGGCCTACTCCTGCACCTAATTTCTATGTTTTTATGTTTCTATGAAGCATTTGTGCAGCCCGTACAGCATGGAAAGAGGCCCTTCGGCCCAACTGCATCATGCCATCTGAGATGCCCCGTCTTGGTTGGCAGGAGAGAGTTGGGCCGAAGGGCCTGTTTCCCTCAATCCTGTTTTTCCCCGTGTTTGCCCCAAATCCCATTCCAAACCTTTCCCATCCATGAATCTGTCCAAGTGTCTATTAAACAAATTAACCAGGCAATCAAAGAATTTACTCCCGACGAAGGGCTTCTGCCCGAAACGTCGCCTATTTCCTTCGCTCCATAGATGCTGCTGCACCCGCTGAGTTTCTCCAGCATTTTTGTCTGCCTTCGATTTTCCAGCATCTGCAGTTCCTTCTTAAAAACAAAGAATTTACTCAGTTTAGTTTAAGCTAGATTAGTTTAGTTTTGTCTAGTTTCGATTAGTCTAGTTTAATTTTGTTCAGTATAGTTTAGATTAGTTTATAGACAATAGACAATAGGTGCAGGAGTAGGCCATTCGGCCCTTTGAACCAGCACCGCCATTCAATGTGATCATGGCTGATCATCCACAATCAGTACCCCGTTCCTGCCTTCTCCCCACATCCCCTGACTCCGCTATTTTTAAGAGCCCTATCTAGATGTGGCCCTTGTGGCTAAAGGTATCGGGGGGTATGGAGAGAAAGCAGGTATGGGATATTGATTTGGATGATCAGCCATGATCATATTGAATGGCGGTGCAGGCTCGAGAGGCCGAATGGCCTACTCCTGCACCTATTTTCTATGTTTCTATCTCTCTCTTGAAATTATCCAGAGAACCTGCCACCACCGCCCTCTGAGGCAGAGAATTCCACAGACTCACAGTTCTCTGTGAGAAAAAGTGTTTCCTCGTCTCCGTTCTAAATGGCTTACCCCTTATTCATAAACTGTGTGGCCCCCGGTTCTGAAGTTTTGTGTATTTTAGATTACTTTAATTTAGTTTAGTTTAGTTTATTGTGTATTGTGAAAAAACTTTTCTTGTGTGCTATCCAGTCAACAGTAAGACTGTACATGATTACAATCGAGCCGTCCACAGTGTACAGATACAGGATAAAGGAACTAACGTTTAGTGCAAGATAAGATCATAAGATCATAAGCGATAGGAACAGAATTAGGCCATTCGGCCCATCAAGTCTACTCCGCTATTCAACCATGGCTGATCTCTCTCCCCTTCCTCACCCCATGCCCCATAAAGTCCAGTAAAGTCCAATTTAGGATAGTCTGAGGGTCTTCAATGAGGTAGATATTTTTAAAACAATTTTAAACCATGTTAAAACAACATTTAAAATGCATTTGGACGGGTACATGGATATAGAAAAATGAGGGGGAATCTTATTGAGACATTACTAAGGGTTTGGACACGCTAGAGGCTGGAAACATGTTCCTGATGTTGGGGGAGTCCAGAACCGGGGGCCACACACAGTTTAAGAATAAGGAGTAAGCCATTTAGAATGGAGATGAGGAAACACAATTTTTCTCACAGAGAGTTGTGAGTCTGTGGAATTCTCTGCCTCAGAGGGCGGTGGAGGCCGGTTCTCTGGATACTTTCAAGAGAGAGCTAGATAGGGTTCTTTTTGTTGGTTCACATCAATGGTTGATCAATGGTGTGTTGTCATTAATGTTTAATTATTATTCATGTTAAGTGTTTTCTGAGTCATTCGTAACTGTCACTGTATGTCATGTTGTTACTTCTGGGCCGAGCACCAAGGCAAATTCCTTGTATGTGAATCCTTGGCCAATAAAATTACTTACTTACTTACTTAAAGATAGCGGAGTCAGGGGATACGGGGAGAAGGCAGGAACGGGGTAACTAATTGTGGTTGATCAGCCATGAACACATCGAATGGTGATGCTGGCTCGAAGGGCCAAATGGCCTACTCCTGCACCTATTGTCTATTGTCTAAGAATTATTCTCGCAGCTCTTCTCTGGACCCACTTCCCAGAAATTCCAACGTCCACTAGGAAGATGAACCAAATGTAAACACAATACTATTGCAGTCTAATGCCACCAGCAATTGAACAATGGAGTCTGAAGAAGGGTTTCGGCCCGAAACGTCGCCTATTTCCTTCGCTCCATAGATGCTGCTGCACCCGCTGAGTTTCTCCAGCATTTAGCATGTGTACCAGCAATTGGACAATGTTTTGTTCATGTTTAGAATGGAACTGCAGATGCTGACTTACACCGAAGATAGACACAAAATGCTGGAGTAACTCAGCATCGCTGGAGAAAAGGATCTTGATCAGACTGTTCAGTTGAGTTTATTGTCACGTGTACCGAGGTACAGTGAAAGGCTTTTGTTGCGTGCTATCCAGTCAGCGGAAAGACAATACATGATTACAATCGAGCCGTCCACAGTGTACAGATACATGATAAAGGGAATAACGTTCAGCGCAAGATAAAGTCCAGTAAAGTCCAAGTAAAGATAGTCCGAGGGTCTCCAATGAGGTAGATGGGAGCTCATAGAAACATAGAAAATAGGTGCAGGAGTAGAGGCCATTCGGCCCTTCGAGCCTGCACCGCCATTCAATATGATCATGGCTGATCATCCAACTCAGTATCCCGTACCTGCCTTCTCTCCATACCCCCTGATCCCTTTAGCCACAAGGGCCACATCTAACTCCCTCTTAAATATACCCAATGAACTGTGGCCTCAACTACCTTCTGTGGCAGAGAATTCCACAGATTCACCACTCTCTGTGTGAAAAATGTTTTTCTCATCTCGGTCCTAAAGGATTTCCCCCTGTATCCTTAAACTGTGTGACACCTTGTTCTGGACTTCCCCGACATCGGGAACAATCTTCCTGCATCTAGCCTGTCCAGCCCCTTAAAGACGTACAGGTTTGTAGTTTAGCTAAGATAGGGCTCTTAAAGATAGCGGAGTCAGGGGATATGGGGGGGAAGGCAGGAACGGGGTACTGATTGGGGATGATCAGCCATGATCACATTGAATGGCGGTGCTGGCTCGAAGGGCCGAATGGCCTCCTCCTGCATCTGTTGTCTATTTTCTATTGTCTATTGTTAATTCACTTGATTATAATTGTCTCTGGCGCTAATGTGCGCGGTTCGCTGGTCGGCACCAACTCGGTGGGCCGAAGGGCCTGTTTCTAAACTAAACTAAACTAAACTAAACTAAACTAAACTAAACTAAACTAAAAGGTTAGATTTAAAAGTGTGGCCCTCCGTATTACTGATGTGTGCGATCTAACATTCTGTCGGCTATTTTTCTTCATGGATCCATGCACCATTGCACAAAGATCGCTACATTCCATGTTGCTCTTATCTTGTGGATCTATATATAACTAAAACTCTCATCTTGTATATTTGTATGTATATATATAAATATATATATGTATGTATGTATGTATGTATGTATGTATGTATGTATGTATGTATGTATGTATGTATGTATGTATGTTTGTATGTATGTGCCCCAAATTCAGCCAAAATGGCACATTATAGCGCTACAATTTTAGGCCCTCCTTACTCACCATTAGCCTGCGGTGTGCATTAGTATCGTTCGATTTGACAAAGTATTTCCCTTTATAAACTGTAGAAAGTTAGCTGATAAGTGTCATTTTTTATGCATGCCTGCATATGCCCGGTATACCGCCAAAATGGTACACGATAACGCTTCAATTTTAGGGGTGCCTTACCATTCGCCTGGGATGTGCAGTAGCAAGTTTTGTTCCATTTGACAAAGCAATTCACAAGTTATTCCGTTAATAAACGTTTATTTACTTTGTACCGTGAACAGCGAGTTCCCACTTGCCAGGCCCGTCAGCCGCGCCTGCGCAGTTTGGGGGGAAGGGTTTAACCGTTAACGGCACAACTTTGAATGTGGCAGACGCGCCTGCGCAGTGCGGGCACGTCAGTCGCACCTGCGCAGTTGTGGCCGGGATCGCCATTTTTACTGAACATGGCATTGTGCGCGGGTGAGTGGTGGCATATTGCGTTGGGGGGGGGGAGGACCCACGTCGTCCAGTCTTAATTAAATGTTATTTGCCACCGTGTGATGGTGACTCCCCACTCTCTCCTGACACACTGTGATGTCTCTGGATTACATTGTGTGCCCCCGACTGACATAAACCATAACAGATTTATTTACGAGTCCAGAGTATCGACAACGGAACAAACTGAAAGGTCGGTACGCTGGGACAGCCGCTGACTCACAGCGCAAAGGGCCCGGATTCGATCCTGACCTCGGGTGCTATTTAACACGTTCTCCCTGGGACCTGGTGGGTTTCCTCCGGGTGCTCCGCTTTCCTCACACATCCCAAAGGCGTGCGGGTTGATTGGCCCCTCTGTACATCGCCCCCTACTGTGTAAGGAGTGGACGAGGCAGTGGGATAACACGGAACTAGTGTTAACGGGTGATCAATCGATCGATCATGTGTCTCGTATCACGTTAGCCTTAAACATCCCTCCAGGACTGGTTTAGTTTAGAGATTTGGAAGTGAGATGGACCAAGCGCATGCAAGTGGGACTCGTGTAGCTGGGACTTTGTTGGCCGGTGTGGGCGAGGTGGGCCGAAGGGTCTGTTTCCACACTGTATCACTCTATGACTCTATGATGGTCGGAGTGGACTCGATGGGCCGAACGGCCTGTTTCAATGTTGTATTTCTAAACTAAACTAAGCTAAACTAAGCATAGCCACAAAGTAGCAAAAGGATTTGAGTGTAGGAGCAGGGAGGTTCTACTGCAGTTGTACAGGGTCTTGGTGAGACCACACCTGGAGTATTGTGTACAGTTTTGGTCTCCTAACCTGAGGAAAGACATTCCTGCCATAGAGGGAGTACAGAGAAGGTTCACCAGACTGATTCCTGGGATGGCAGGACTTTCATATGAAGAAAGACTGGATAGACTCGGCTTGTACTCGCTAGAATTTAGACGATTGAGGGGGGATCTTATAGAAGCTTACAAAATTCTTAAGGGATTGGACAGGAAGATTGTTCCCGATGTTGGGGGAAGTCCAGAACAAGGGGTCACAGTTTAAGGATAAGGGAGAAATCTTTTAGGACCGAGATGAGAAAAACATTTTTCATACAGAGAGTGGTGAATCTGTGGAACTCTCTGCCACAGAAGGTAGTTGAGGCCACAGTTCATTGGCTATATTTAAGAAGGAGTTAGATGTGGCCCTTGTGGCTAAAGAGATCAGGGGGTATGGAGAGAAGGCAGGTACAGGATACTGAGTTGGATGATCAGCCACGATCATATTGAATGGCGGTGCAGGCTCGAAGGGCCGAATGGCCTACTCCTGCACCTATTGTCTATGTTTCTATGTGGCTTGTATCATGTTAGCCTTAAACATCGCTCCAGGACTGGTTTAGTTTAGAGATTTGGGGGGAGATGGACCAAGTGCAGGCAGGTGGGACTCGTGTAGCTGGGACTTTGGTGGCCAGTGGTGGCGAGTTGGGCCGAAGGGCCTGTTTCATTGTTGTATTTCTAAACTAAACTAAACTAAACTAAATATAGCCACAAAGTGTTGGAGTAGCTCAACGGCAGCAGTGTTCAAGAAGGAACTGCAGATGCTGGAAGATCGAAGGTACACAAAATTGCTGGAGTAACTCAGCGGGTGCAGGGGTGGGGGGGGGAGAAGGAAGGAAAAAGGGAGGGGGAGGAGACCAAGGGCTGGGAGGATGGGAGGAGACAGCTCGAGGGTTAAGGAAGGGGAGGAGACAGCAAGGGCTAGCAAAATTGGGAGAATTCAACGTTCATGCCATCAGGATGCAAGCTGCCCAGGCGGAATATGAGGTGCTGTTCTTCCAATTTCCGGTGTTGCTCACTCTGGCAATGGAAGAGACCCAGGACAGAGAGGTCGGATTGAGAATGGGAGGGGGAGCTGAAGTGCTGAGCCACCGGGAGGTCAGGTTGGTTATCGCGGACTGAGCGGAGGTGTTCGGCGAAACGATCGCCCAACCTGCGGGTCAGGCAGCATCTCTGGAGAACATGACTAGGTGACGTTTTGTGTTGGGATCCCTCTTCAGACTGATTGTGGTGGGGGGGCAGGGGAGGGGTGGAGGGGCGAGGGTGGAGGGGAGGTGGAGAAACCTGGAGGAGAGGTGGGGGGCAGGACAAATCCTGGCGAGCGATAGGTGGATACAGGTGAGTTCGCAGTTAAGTTAACTACACCATAAGGGCTGAGACCATAAGTCCCGACCAGAAACGCTACATTGTATATTGGACCAAGGGATTGAAGGCCTTAAGTTTGCGGATGTTACGAAAATAGGTGGAGGGGCAGGTAGTGTAGAGAATGCAGGGACTCTGCAGAAGGACTTGGACAGGTTGGGTGAGAGGGCAGAGAAAGTGGCAGATGGAATATAGAAACATCCCCTTATCCTTAAGCTGTGACCCCTTGTCCTGGACTTCCCCAACATCGGGAGCAATCTTCCTGCATCTAGCCTGTCCAACCCCCTTAAGAATTTTGTAAGTTTCTATAAGACCCCCCTCTCAATCTCTAAATTCTAGAGATTAAAACCAAGTCTATCCAGTCTTTCTTCATGAGACAGTCCTGACATCCCAGGCAATCAGTCTGGTGAAACTTCTCTGCACTCCCTCTATGGCAAGAATGTCTTTCCTCAGATTAGGAGACCAAAATTGTACGCAATATAGTTGTAGCAAAGTGTGGAGTCATGCATTTGGGTAGTAGGGTTCAAGTCGGTAGACTATTTTCCAAATGGGGAGCAAATCCAGAGATCAGAGAGCAAAGGGACTTGGGACGCGCTGGTGCAGGATTCCCCAAAACCTCAATCTGCAAGGAATCGGTAGTAACGAAAGCAAACTCCAAGGTAGCAGTTATTTCAAGAGGCTTGCATTACAAACAGCAGGGATGTAACGCTGAGCTGGTATAAGGCTCGGGTCATCGCCCCATTTGGAATATGGTGATCAATTTGGGCACCATATCTGAGGAAGGATGTTGCTGCCTCTGAGAGGGTCCAGAGGAGGTTTACAAGAACGATCCCAGGAATGAAGTGGTTTAACATAAGAGAGCCGTTTGTCGGGCACTGGGCCTGTTGTACTCGCCTGGAGTTTTAGAAGAATGAGGGGGTAGGGGGGGGGGGACCTCATTGAAACGTACAGAATATTGAAAGGCTGGATGCAGTGGCTTGTGGAGAGGATGTTCACTAGTGTGGGAGGGTCTAAAATTAGAGGGTCACAGCCTGCAGAATTAAAGGACATTCTTTTAGGACGGAGATGCGGAGGTAAATTCCTTTAGGTGGTGAATCTGTGGAATCCTTATAATGCAAAGGACATAAGGTGCTGGAGTAACTCATGGTTTAGGCAGCATCTCTGGAGAACATGGATAGGATCATAAGGTCATAATGATAGGTGTAGATAAAGGCCATTCAGCCCATCACGTCCACTCCGCCATTCAATCATGGCTGATCTATCTTTCCCTCCTAACCCCATTCTCCTGCCTTCTCCCCCATACCCCTCTGACACCCGTACTAATCAAGAATCTATCTATCTCTGCCTTAAAAATATACTCCGACTTGTGAGAGGTTGGGGTGGGTCCCAGAACCAGGCCACAGTTTAAGTATAAGGGTAAGCCATTTAGGAAGTCAGGGGATATAGGGCGTAGTCAGAACAGGGTACTGATTGGGGATGACAGCCATGATCAGATTGATGGCTGTGCTGGCTCGAAGGGCTGAATGGCCTACTCCTGCACTTATTGTCTGTTATTTGCCCTTTATCACAGTTATTTATACCATGTGTGTATATATTATATCATGGTATATGGACACACTGATCTGCTCTGTAGTCAATGCCTACTGTGTTCTGTTGTGCTGAAGCAAAGCAAGAATTTCATTGTCCTAGACAGGGACACATGGACAATGTAAACTCACTTGAATTTGTCCTGTTGTCCTATGTCTAAGGCAGGAGGAATGGGGTTGAGAGAGAAAGATAGATTGGCCACAATTGAATGGTGAAGTAGACTTGATGGGCCAAATGTGCCCAATTCTGCTCCTATAGGAAACCTAGAAACATAGAAAAAAATAGGTGCAGGAGTAGGCCATTCGGCCTTCGAGCCTGCATCCGCCATTCAATATGATCATGGCTTGATCATCCAACTCAGTATCCCACCCCTGCGTTCTCTCCATACCCCCTTATCCCTTTAGCCACAAGGGCCACATCTAACTCCCTCTTAAATATAGCCAAATGAACTGTGGCCTCAACTACCTTCTGTGGCAGAGAATCCCACAGATTCACCACGCTCTGTGTGAAAAAAGATTTTCTCATCTCGGTTTTAAAGGACTTCCCTCTTATCCTTAAGCTGTGACCCCTAGTCCTGGACTTCCCCAACTTCGGGGATAATCTTCCTGCATCTAACCTGTCCAACCCCTTAAGAATTTTGTAAGTTTCTATAAGATCCCCCCTCAGATCTTCTAAATTCTAGTGAGTACAAGCCAAAGTCTATCTAGTCTTTCTTCATATGAAAGTCCTGACATCCCAGGAATCAGTCTGGTGAACCTTCTCTGTACTCCCCTCTATGGCAAGAATGTCTTTCCTCAGATTAGGAGACCAAAACTGTACGCAATACTCCAGGTGTGGTCTCACCAAGACCCTGTACAACTGCAGTAAAACATCCCTGCTGCTACACTCAAATCCTTTTGCAATGAAAGCTAACATACCATTCGCTTTCTTCACTGCCTGCTGTACCTGCATGCCTACCTTCAATGACTGGTGTACCATGACACCCAGGTCTCGTTGCTTCTCCCCTTTTCCCAAACGGCCACCATATAGATTATGGTCTACCTTCCCGTTTTTGCCACCAAAATGGATAACCTCACATTTTATCCACATTATACTGAATCTGCCATGCATTTGCCCACTCACCCAGCCTATCCAAGTCACCTTGCAGCCTCCTAGCATTCTCCGCACAGCTAAGACTGCCCCCCCAGCTTTGTGTCATCCGCAAACTCGGAGATATTGCATTGAATTCCCTCGTCCAGATCATTAATATATATTGTAAATAGCTGGGGTCGCAGTACTGAGCCTTACGGTACCCCACTAGTCACTGCCTGCCATTGTGAAAAGGACCCGTTTACTCCTACTCTTTGCTTCCTGTTTGCCAGCCAGTTCTCTATCCACATCAATACTGAACCCCCAATACCGTTTGCTTTAAGTTTGTATACTAATCTCTTATGTGGGACCTTGTCGAAAGCCTTCTGAAAGTCCAGATATAACACATCCACTGGTTCTCCCTTATCCACTCTACTAGTTACATCCTCGAAAAAATCTATAAGATTCGTCAGACATGATTTACCTTTCGTAAATCCATGCTGACTTTGTCCAATGATTTCACCACTTTCCAAATGTGCTGCTATCCCATCTTTAATACCTGACTCTAGCAGTTTGCCCACTACCGATGTTAGACTAACTGGTCTGTAATTCCCCGTTTTCTCTCTCCCTCCCTTTTTAAAAAAAAGTGGGGGTTTACATTAGCTACCCCCTCCAATCCTCAGAACTACTCCCAGAATCTAAGAGTTTTGAAAAATGATCACTAATGCATCCACTATTTCTGGGGCTACTTCCTTAAGTACTCTGGTATGCAGCCTATCTGGCCCTGGGGCTTTATCGGCCTTTAACTCCATTCAATTTACCCACACCAACCCTTCCCGTGCTAACTTGTGATTTCACTCATCCCTCCATCTCATTTAACACCCCTGGTCCCCTTGCTATTTCCGGCAGATTATTATGTCTTCCTTAGTGAAGGACAGAACCAAAGTAGTTATTCAATTGATCTGCGATGTTCTTGTTTCCCTTGATCAATTCACTTGTTTCTGACTGCAAGGGACCTACATTTGTTGTAACTAAGCTCTTTCTTTTCACATATCTATAAAAACTTTTGCAGTCAGTTTTTATGTTCCCCTTTCCAGTTTTTCTTTCATAACGGCCGTATTTGTTCCTTTTCTAATTTAAACCTTTTGGTCCTCCTCCTCCCTGCTGGACTCTGCCATTTTCCCCAGTCCTCTGGTAGGCTGCTTGTTCTGGCTATTGTGTCAGTCTTCCTCTTTTTTTTTTGATACGAGCCCTGATTTCCCCTTGTTACCACACGGATGCGACTACCTTCCCGGAGTCTTACTCTCTTTTGCCAAACTGGGAGGACACTTGTTGTAGTTCATCATGCAGGTTTTGTTTACAATGCCGTTCCAGTGCATATCCCCCGTCAACCCCTTTACGAATCACGATCAAAGCATCAAGCATCAATTTATTGTCAGTTGGACCCCCTTTGCGGTCCAAACGAAATGCCCGTTTCTTCTGCAGCCATACATTACAAACAAATAGACCCCAACACAACCTACGTTACATAAACATCCCTCACTGCGATGGAAGGCCAAACACTATTATCTCTGCCACTTCACTCCCCCCCCCCCCCCCCTCGATGTGCAGAGTCCCAATGTCAAAGTGGTCTCTCCCGCTGGCATTGGCGATTGTCCCGCGGCCGTCGGTTTAAGCCAACCCCGATGTGGTGCGAGGTCGCGACCCCATGTCTTGATTTTAGGGGGGGCCCCGCTATGCGCTCGGCAAGTCCCTGCGGGCCTTCCAAGCCGCACGGGCGGGTTATGTCGCAGCGCGCTACCGGAGCTCTTCGCCCGGCCGGGGGTGCGAACTCGGGCGGGAGAACGTCGCCTGTTGCTAGAATCCCTGAAAGGCAGTCTTCCCTCAGGGCCCCGCGGACTCCTGGTGCCGCGAGTCCGCCCAGACCCGCAGTTGCGCCCCTCCGAAGCTCCGGAGGTCGGAGCGCAGCAGCCGCAGCGCAGCGCTCTAACCACCGTCTCCACGGCCGCCGAACCCAAATCGCCCCCCCACACCCTCCTGACTCGGGGCCAATCTCCCGACGGTGGATTTAGTCGCGGCACGCGAAGTCCCAGTCATCCCAGTCCCAGAAAACTGTGCCAACCAATCATAAAACTAAAAACTAAACCAGTCAATCTTGGCCATTCACGTCTCATACACTCAAAGTTACCTTTCTGTAAGTTCAGACCCCGTTGCTTCTGAGTTAACAATATCCCTATGACCGCCCATGCAGGTCAATGGGGAGCAACAGTACATTCGACCTCTCTCTTGAATACATCACGAAACAACACCCATCCAGTGTGCCGTTCCCAATCGATCACCCTGGGGGGGTGGGGGGGGGGGGTGACACTCCTACCTCCACACCCCAAGCGCCAATTTTTAAAATTGTTCACCAAAACCAATTAACACCAATTGCAATGTACACAATAAGTGCTGTGACAACTCAGCTGTGTGCAAGAGCATCCTCTCTGGAGACGAAGAGAAATCGCCAACGTTTCGGGACCGAAACGTGGCCTAATTCCTTCGCTCTCATATATGCCTGCTGCACCCCCTGAGTTTCTCTACTCCAGCATGTTTTTGTATACCTTCGCTTTCCCCGCCCAAATTCAGCATTTCAATTTTAATTTGTCCGGGTCAGTGTACAGACAGAGACAAAACGAAATGCCTTGCAACGACAAGCCATCTGCAGAGGTCCCTTTCGTAAAAACCAAAATTAACCTGCCAGCGGGGGGTGTATAACGTCTTCGGAATGCGGGGAGGACACGCCCGGAGCGCCCGGAGTAAACCCCCTCGAGAACGCGGAATTCTGTGCGTCGGGTTGGGAACAGGAGGAACCCGACCACCGCATCGGCCGCTGCGATGCCGCGATCCTACACGCAGGCTGAGCCACCGGGACGGTCGCAGGCGTTTTGTGCGGACATTGCGGCAAGTCCACGGTGTGCCGGGCTATACACCCGGGGGACAACACAGGTTAATTGGCCGCGATTGAGCGCGGCAGATTATAGTGTTATTACAAGATAAAATTACATCCATCTACGCGCAAGGCAGCACCAAACGCAGACACGCGTGATTAGTTGCATGCTTTTGAACCGTCTGACGGAATGAGGTGCAGCCTGCCACATCCTGAGGCTGTGTGGATGTGTGACTGCTACACGCCGACTCAGGTGGAACATCATTTATATTCGGCGAAAAATCTTGATGAGCATAGCAGAATGGTTTGCCTGCTGCCGCCGCCTGCGTTTTTCTCATTCCTTCCACGGAACCGCGCAGCGCAGGAACAGGCCCTTCGCCTGCAAGGGCCCATTGCCGCCATACATGATCCATACAAAGTTCCCTGTTTAATCATGTTTTGAAGATTTGTTCAGTTTTCACCTGCGATGCTCCGGTATTTCCCTGTGCTGCACAAGCTGTTGCTTTGCAAGATGACAATAAGTTTGATTGGTCAAACCAAATCTTGAACGGCGGTCCACGGTGGCTCCGCTTAGCGTTTGCCGCCTCACAGCGGCAAGAGACCCCCCGTTCGAGTCCTTACTACGGCGCTTGTCCCTAACCGGTGTTGTACGTGTTCTGCTCTCCCCTTAACATGCTTGTGTTTCCTAGGGGAGGGGGGAGATAGAAACATAGAAACATAGAATGGCCCCCTCCTGCCCTATTGTCTATTGTCTAATTGTCTAGTGAATGGCGGTGGCTGGCTCGAATGTCCGAATGGCCTCATCCTGTCCCTAATTGCTCCAATGTCTATGTCGATTGAATGGCGGGCTTGCTCGAAGTGCCGAATGGCCTCCTCCCTGCACCTATTTTCTATTGGTCTTTGTCTATTAGAAACATAGAAACATAGAAAAATAGGTGCAGGAGTAGGCCGTATCGTCCCTTCGAGTCACACCGCCATTCAATGCGGCCCTTGTGGCTAAGGGGGATCAAGGGTCATGGAGAGAAGGCAGGTACTGGCATACTGAGTTGGATGATCAGCCCATTGATCATATGAATCATATCTCCGCAGCAGGAGGAAAACGGAAGATCTCGGAGAAAACCCCCCCCCACTTAGGTCACGGGGGGAAACGTACAAACTCCCGTACAGACAAGCGCCCGTAGTCAGGAATCGAACCCCGGTCTCTGTCGCTGTAAGGCAGCAACTCTATCGCTGCGCCCCCGTAGCGGGATGTCAATTGGCTCGGTTCGATGCTCTCTGTGTTAGCCTGCACTGGAAAAAACCCATTTCCTTTTCCCGAGCTTCTATTAAAGACAATGTTTTCTGTAGAATATACCTGGAATCTGCAACTTAAAACATAGGCAGGGTCTGGGTAATTCGTCAAAGTGTAAAGAATGCAAACATTCTTGACTCAAGGCCAAAAAACTTCTGGCTTAAGTCCCATTGCTTAAGCGTTGCCCCTATACTGATTCCTGGGATGTCAGGACTTTCATATGAGAAAGACTGGATAGACTCGGCTTGTACTCGCTGAATTGAAAGGGGATTTCTTATAGAAACGTACAAAATTCTTAAGGGGTTGGACAGGCTAGATGCAGGAAGATTGTTCCCGATGTTGGGAAGTCCAGAACAAGGGGTCACGGTTTAAGGATAAGGGGGAAATCTTTTAGGACCGAGATGAGGAAAACATTTTTCACACAGAGAGTGGTGAATCTGTGGAACTCTCTGCCACAGAAGGTAGTTGAGGCCACAGTTCATTTGGCTATATTTAAGAGGGAGTTAGATGTGCCCTTGTGGCTAAAGGGATCAGGGGGTATGGAGAGAAGGCAGGTACAGGATACTGAGTTGGAGGATCAGCCATGATCATATTGAATGGCGGTGCAGGCTCGAAGGGCCGAATGGCCTACTCCTGCACCTGTTGTCTACTGACTACTGATAGTCCCTGCCTCAACTACCTCCTCAGGCAGCTTGTTCCATGCACCCATCACTAGTTTAGAAATACAGCATGGAAACAGGCCCTTCGGCCCATTGAGTCCATGCCGACCATCGATCACCCGCTCACGCTGGTTCTATGTTGTCCCACGATCTCACCCACTCCCGACAGACCAGCGGCAATTTACAGGGGGCCGATTAGTCTACAAGCCCACACATCCATGGGATGTGTGAGGAAACCAGTGCCCCCTAGAAAATTTCACACAGTCACGGGAAAGAGCATGCAAACTCCACACAGACCGTACCCAAGTCAGGATCGAACCCAGGCTGCGCCGCGTGCTGTGCCTTTGGGCATGCGAGCAAACTACTCGTCGACCATGCCCAAGCGTGGTCAAAGTTGGAAATTTTGCAATTTACTAATTTAAGAATTAGGCCATTCGGCCCATCGCGTTTGGGACAGCAGCGGCAGGTCACTGCCTAGACCGGGTTCGATCCTGACCACTGGGTGCGGTTTGCGCGAGTTTGTACGTTCAAAACCCCGTGAACCTGCGTGGGTTTTTCTCCGGGTGCTCCGGTTTCCTCCCACACTCCAAAGACGTACAGGGTTGGAGGCTAATTGGCTTCCTAAAATTTAAAATTGTCCCCCCCCCCCCCCCCCCCCCCTTCCCTTCCCCCAGTGTATCCGGCCTCCACCGCCCTCGGACAGAGAGGGGAATATCCACAGACTCACAACTCTCTGTGGGGGGGGGTGAAAAAAAGATTTTCCACACAATAATATCATCGTAATTGTTGAAGAAATATTTTAGGCAGGTACATGGAATTTCTTTTAGGACAGTTGTTGGTGGAGGGATGTGGGCCAAGGCGCAGGCAGTGGGTCTAGTAACTGATGGGACATGTTTGTCTTGTCTGGGCAGGTTGGGCCGAAGGGCCTGTTTCCCGGGCCGCGCTGCGCGCTGCTCTTGTTCTTTTTCACTCTGTTTATTTCCTCTTTAGCACCGCTGATGTACTCACTCCAGTACGGTACGATCAGCCTGGATAGCACGCAACGCTAAGTTCTTTTTTAACTCTCTCTCGTACACGTTTACAATAATAAACCAGTTAGGACACCCAGCTTAGAGGTGGTGTGAACTTGGAATGTGTTGCTGGAGGCAGTGGTGGAATAAGATACAATTACTGTTTTTTTACGGTGCATTTTTTAGAATGATACTTAACGGGTGTGGCAGAGCAGGATACAGCCCTAATGCAGGTCAAACAAAACTGCTGTGTCTACAGAGCCCGGTGTCCTCTCCACCCTGTTATAATGGGGCACAAGTCCATGGACCCACCTACAGCAGGCACCTCCCTGAGAGCCCTGGGACAATACCATCAAAGATCCTTAAGGCCTGTCCCACAGCATGCGACTGCATGCGTCTAGCGCGACCAAACGTGGTGGCTTGAGGCGTACGGCCTCGCGGGGCCTGGTCCCACTTCCAACACGCGGAGGATGGGGCGTTGTCGCAGGGCTGGTCATAGCAAAAGATTTGAGTATAGGAGCAGGAGGTTCTACTGCAGTTGTGTACAGGGTTCTTGGTGAGACCACACCTGGATTATTGCGTACAGTTTTGGTCTCCAAATCTGAGGAAGGACATTATTGCCATAGAGGGAGTGCAGAGAAGGTTCACCAGACTGATTCCTGGGGATGTCAGTACTGTCTTATGAAGAAAGCCTGGATAGACTTGGTTTATACTCTCTAGAATTTAGGAGATTGAGAGGGGAGATCTTATAGAAACTTACAAAATTCTTAAGGGGTTGGACAGGCTAGATGCAGGAAGATTGTTCCCGATGTTGGGGAAGTCCAGGACAAAGGGTCACAGCTTAAGGATAAGGGAGAAATCCTTTAAAACCGAGATGAGAAGAACTTTTTTCACACAGAGAGTGGTGAATCTCTGGAACTCTCTGCCACAGAGGGTAGTCGAGGCCACAGTTCATTGGCTATATTTAAGAGGGAGTTAGATGTGGCCCTTGTGGCTAAAGGGATCAGAGGGTATGGAGAGAAGGCAGTATGGGATACTGAGTTGGATGATCAGCCATGATCATATTGAATTGGCGGTGCAGGCTCGAAGGGCCGAATGGCCTCTACGCCTGCACCTATTGTCTATGTTTCTATGGTCCCCGACATAATACTCACCATCAGCTGGGGCAGGAGGCGGGCCGACTGAATTTGGGCGTCACACGGTGACGTCATCACGCAACGCCACGCGCTAGGCGAACGCCGTCAAGATGCTGCGTACGCCCTCAATGCGCCTGCGGGCCGACAGACCGTTGGCGCGCGAAATTTTCGGACAGTGCGGGATTTTCGGAGCCCCGCGCGATGTCGGGACCGTGCCCCGCACAACTCCATACGCCCGCCGCCGATCGAAGTGGGACCTCACGCCTCAAGCGACCACGTTTGGCCGCGCCAGACGCATGCAATCGCACGCGGCTGGTGGGACAGGCCCTTTACTAAAGAGTCTGAGGGTCAGCTGGGAGGACAAGCGCGCCACCATCATCGTTTTTGGAGGAAACCAAACATGACCAGCAGCGTCATTCACCACCACAATAACACCAGCACCAACGGGCATGTCACCCGCATGTCCAACACACGCCTCCCTAGACAGCACCGTGGGGAGAGAGAGTGAAGGGGGCTCGACAACTACCGACCACCGTCAGTCTCCACTGCCCACGTTGCACCAAGGCGTGTGTGGATTGCGGATCGGCCTCTACAGGCATCTGCAGACCCACAAGAAGACGGCCCTATGGAGGGGAGAGGACAGTCCACTCGTTTCGAGTGGCCACCGATGATGATGATGATGATGAATTGGAAATGAGCGTTGAAGGCAGAAAAAGGCCAGCATTGACAGGATAGAAACATTGAAACATAGAAAATAGGTGCAGGAGTAGGCCATTCCACCACCCTTCGAGCCTGCGGTATTCGCCATTCAATATTGATCATGTGCTGATCATCCACTCTGTATCCCGTACCTACCTTCTCCCCCTAGTAAAAGAAGTACTGAATCCTTTTGAGCCACAAGTGCCACAACTGTAGGCTCCAAGGGCTGAATGGCCTACCCTCACCTTTTTTCTATGTTAGTGTATAAATTTTCTATGTTTTAACCCGTAGTATTTGTGGTGTCATTAAGGAAACCAAAATCTAACTCCCGTCTTAAATATAGCCAACTGAACTGTGGCCTCAACTACCTTCGTTGGCAGAGAGTTCCACAGATTCACCACGTCTCTGTGTGTAGAATGTTTGGCGCCGACTTCAGTGTGGGCCCCCTAAAAGATTTCCCCCCTTATCCTTAAAACTGTGCACCCTTGTCCTGGACTTTCCCCAATTATCGGGAACACTCTTCCTGCTCTAGCCTGTCCAACCCCTTAAGAATTTTCTTGAAGTTTCTATAAGATCCCCCTCAATCTAAAATTCTAGCGAGGTAAAGCCGAGTCTGTCCAGTCTTTAAGTTTCTTCATATAAGCCTTTGACAAGGTTTCCTCTCGTGGAAGGTTGGTTAGACGGTTCAACTGTTGGTATACATGGAAGATAGCAACATATTCACAGTACATGCACAGGGAAGCCAGGATCTTTAGCCCACAACGTTCTGTATAGTTTTGTTTGAATTTAGTTTATTGTTTCAAAGTCTGTGTTGGCACTTTATTCGTCACAATGTACCCGAAGGTGCAGTGAAATGAAGGGTTGCCAGCATTAGTAACACACTAAAAGATACCAACATACCCAATAGAATTTAACACAGACATTCAGACCACAGCATTCTTCACTGTGTGGATACGGCACGCAAAAATGACCTAACGTGGTCGCTTGAGCCGTACGCCTCGCGGGCGTGCTCCCACTTGGATCGCCAAAGCCCGTATGGAGTTGTGCGTAGCTGGTCCCGACATCGCGCGGAGGCTTCCGAAAACTGACCGTGTATAACAAATTCCGCTTGGCAAACGGCCTGCCGGGCCCTCATATATAGCCTCTGTCACCACCGTACGTCACGCACAAACTTCCGCGGAACTTCGCTCGCACTTCATGTCACTCACTCAACCTCCGCGTGGTCCCCACTTCTGGATTGGTCGCGCTTGCCGCATGGAGTCGCATGCTCGTGGGACAGGCCCTGAAGGCAACAAAGTTCAGCCAAGGTTTCCGTGCGGTTCCCGGTGGTTTTTGTCAGTCTCGCTACCTGCTTCCACTACCTGCAACCTCCAGCAACCACCTGCAACCTCCAGGAACCGCACAGAAACCTTGGGTGGGGCGCAAAGTCTCCAGAGGTTTCCGTTCAGGTTCCCTAAGTTGGGACAGGGGCATAAGTCCACGCCCCGCCCACGGCTAGAAGCTCCGCAGACCACAGTCCTATAGACGTGTACCGAGGTACTGTGAAAAGCTTTTGTTGCGTGCTAATCCAGTCAGGTAATGACAATACATATTACGTGTTTAATGTGTGTTGTATTTTTGTGTCAATTTCTCTCCTGGGACCAATAAATTCTGTCGTATAGTCGATCGTATCGTATCGTACGGTCGATCCTTTTACAGTGTATAGATACATGATAAGGGGGATAACGTTTTAGCGCCGCAAGGTAACGCCAGCAAAGTCCGATCAGAGATAGTCCGGGGTCAACCAAGACAGTCGCGTCAGGACCGCTCTCTGGTTTGGTAGGATGGTTCGGTTGCCTGATAACAGCTGGGAAGAAACTTGTCTCTGATCTGGCGGTGTGTGTGCTTCGTTTTCCCGATTGGAGAGGGGAGAAGGGGAGAAGAGGGGGTGACCACAGGCCTCAACTTAAAAGAGGTGGCTGTCAGTCAGAGAGTCCTCTTCCCAAGATTCGGGAAGAAAGATGAATCGCAAGGAAGACACACATTGTGTGCGCGCAGCGGTAGAGTTGCTGCCTTTCGGCGCCGGAGATCCAGATTTGATCCTGACTACGGGCGCTGTCTGTACGGAGTTTGCAAGGTGTGAAAACAAGAGATCAAAGAGGACAAGGATCAAGGAAAATGTAGAATAGATCATTGTAAAGGGCCTGTCCCACTCGCATGCGATTGCACGCGTCTGCCGCGACCAAACGTGGTCGCTTGTGGCATACGGGCCGCGCGGGGCCGGTCCCACTTCCAAGCGCGGAGGCGTATGTAGTTGTGCGGGGCTGGTCCCGACATTGGCTCCGAAAATCCCGCACTGTCCGAAAATTCCGCGGCGTCTCGACAGCGTACGCAGCGTCTTGACAGCGTACGCCTAGCGCGTGGCGTTGCGCGATGACGTCACCGCCCGACGCCGATGACGTCACCTGCCTCCTGCCCAGCTGATTGGAGAGTATTACGCAAAGTAGGTCACGCGAGAATTTAGCGCAAACTTTGCGCGTACTTAGCACGAACTTGTCCGCTTCCGTTTTGGGTCGCGCCAAATGCCTGCAATCGCTTGCAAGTGGACAGCCCTTTAGCAAGGGGAAGGTGAACAACGAAGCATACAGAGATAAAATTTAATCAAGAGGACAGTCAGACTGGTCGGAGAACTAGGGTGGGGGAGGGACGGAGAGAAGGGGGGAAAGCAAGGGTGACTTGAAGCTGGAGATGTCAATATTCATACGTGGGGAGGGACACAAAATGCTGGAGTAACTTAGCGGGAGACAGGCGGCATCTCCGGAGAGAAGGAACGGGTGACGGTTCGGGTCGAGACCCTTCTTCAAACTGAGAGTTAGGGGGAGAGGGAAATGATAGATGTAGACGGTGATGTCGGGACATATGGTGCAATTGAATGAAAGACGTGCAAGAAATAACAATGATAAAGGAAACGGGCCATTGTTGGCTGTTTGCTAGGTGGGAACGAGAAGCTGGTGCCACATGGGTGGTGGAGGGATGGAGAGAGGGATAGGGGGTTGCAAAGGGTTACTCGAAGTTGGAGAAATCTATATTAATTCAGCTGGGTTGAAGCTGCTGCCTGAACGATGAACAGTGGGGGAGGGGGTGGGGGAGGGGGGTAGGGGGTGTGGGAGGGTGTGGAACTGCTCACTAAAGAAGTTGCATCTCCCTTTGATTTTTAATCTAAGAACTTAATGAGGAGGAATGCTCATTAATATGGAATATTGATTTCTCAAACTACAAGGAACCCTAGCATCCCCTCCCTCTCCATCCCTACCCTAATACCCAAGCCCTCATGCCGGCTTCAAAGCCATCTTGTTCAGTTTTCGTTGTATGTACCTGGTTTTCACCAAGCCCACAGCTAACAATGGCCGGCCTGCCTTCCTTACCACCGAGAGACTTCATAATCAGGATCAAATCTTTATTCGCCAAGTATGTTTCGCAACATATATACGAGGAATTTCAAACTGGCCAGGTCAGTCCATACAATTAAAAGCAAAGATCACTTCAAAGACACATTTTAACAATGCATCAACATCCACCACAGTTACCCCTCCACATTCCTCACTGTGTGCAATGGAAGGCGAAATTTAAAATTCAGTCCCTTCCCTTAGTTTCGTCTGCTTCCTGTGTCGTGGGGATCAGAGGGTATGGACCAGCCTCCCTGAGTTTGATATCCATCACGATCATATTGACTCCGGTGCAGGTTCGAAGGGCCGAATGGCCTACGTCCTGCACCTAATTTCTTGTGTTTTCTATGTTTCGATGCCGGCGGTGGGCCTCCAGCCTGGACAGGGACGATCTCTCCTGACGTTGAGTCCTGGGCTCTACCACGTCGCGGCTGATCAGCTCCCGCATTACATAGACATAGAAACATAGAAATTAGGTGCAGGAGTAGGCCATTCGGCCCTTCGAGCCTGCACCGCCATTCAATATGATCATGGCTGATCATCCAACTCAGTATCCCCGTACCTGCCTTCTCTCCATACCCCCTTATCCCCTTTAGCCACAAGGGCCACATCTAACTCCCTCTTAAATATAGCCAATGAACTGTGCCCTCAACTACCCTCTGTGGCAGAGAGTTCCAGAGATTCACCACTCTCTGTGTGAAAAAAGTTCTCCTCATCTCGGTTTTAAAATGATTTCCCCCTTATCCTTAAGCTGTGACCCCCTTGTCCTGGACTTCCCCAACATCGGGAACAATCTTCCTGCATCTAGCCTGTCCAACCCCTTAAGAATTTTGTAAGTTTCTATAAGATCCCCTCTCAATCTCCTAAATTCTAGAGAGTATAAACCAAGTCTATCCAGTCTTTCTTCATAAGACAGTCCTGACATCCGAGGAATCAGTCTGGTGAACCTTCTCTGCATGGTCCCTCTATGGCAATAATGTCCTTCCTCAGATTTGGAGACAAAAACTGTACGCAATACGCCAGGTGTGGTCTCACCAAGACCCTGTACAACTGCAGTAGAACCTCCCTGCTCCTATACTCAAATCCTTTTGCTATGAAAAGCCAACATGGGGGGGGGGGGGGTGGATGTTCAGTCGCCTCCACCCCCGCGCCGGTTGCCGCTCGAACCTTCCATTAGCTCCGCGACGTTGGAGTTTCCCCGACTACGGCCTTCACCCCGAGACGGAGCGAGTCCTTGATGGTAAATCCGTGCTGGCCGCGGTGGGAGCGATCCTCAGGCAAAGGATCCGCTCCGGTGTTAAGTCCGCAGGCCCCGGTGGGGCCTTCCCAGACAGTCCGAGGAGGCCTCCCAGCTCCATCGTCCGACGTAGGCCGCAGAGAGCCGCAGAGAATTGTGATCCGAAAAATTGATCCGTTCGATAAGAAAAACTGGATAGATTGGTTTATCTCTCTATAATTTAGGAGATTGAGAGGGGATCTTATAGAAACTTACCAAAATTCTTAAGGGGTTGGACAGGCTAGATGCAGGAAGATTGTTCCCGATGTTGGGAAGTCCAGGACAAGGGGTCACAGCTTAAGGATAAGGGGGAAATCCTTTAAAACCGAGATGAGGAGAACTTTTTTCACACAGAGAGTGGTGAATCTGTGGAACTCTCTGCCACAGAGGGTAGTTGAGGTCACCGTTCATTGGCTATATTTAAGAGGGAGTTAGATGTGGCCCTTGTGGCTAAGGGATCAGGGGGTATGGAGAGAAGGCAGGTACGGGATACTGAGTTGGATGATCAGCCATGATCATATTGAATGGCGGTGCACGGCTCGAAGGGCCGAATGCCCTCTACTCCTGCACCTAATTTCTATGTTTCTATGTTTCTTCTATCTCCGAGAAGGTAAGGACGTGAAAAAACGTTTCCCCCCCCCCGATCCCCTCCCCCCCCCCCAGTTGTGGCTAACAGGAACAAACCCCACAAATAACAAACCAGTACATTAAACAAAAAACTTTTAATAAACTAAATAAATACCAAAATGAATGTGAATGGGACAAACAGACTGTCTCAGGGCAGCCATCGCCCCAAGCCATCGGAAGTAGACTATTTTGGGGCATATCTTTCATTCATTTGGTCCACATCACCATCCTATCTCTCTCATTCCTTTCCCCCCCACCCCCGACTCTCAAAGCCTGAGAGGGGGGTCTCGACCCGAAACGTCACCAGGTTAATTCCCGGGACGGCGGGACTGTCATACGCTGAGAGAATGGAGCGGCTGTGGGCTTGTCCACTCTGGAATTTAGTAGGATGAGAGGATATTTTATTGAGATATGAGATTATTAAAGGTTTGGACACGCTAGAGGGACAGGAAACATGTTCCCGATGTTGGGGGGAGTCCAGAACCAGGGCCACACACACAGTTTAAGAATAAGGGGGTAGGCCATTCGGAACGGAGACGAGGAAAATCTTTTTCACACAGAGAGTTGTGAGTCTGTGGAATTCTCTGCCTCAGAGGGCGGTGGAGGCCGGTTCTCTGGATGCTTTCAAGAGAGAGCTAGATCGGGCTCTTAAAGATAGCGGAGTCAGGGGATATGGGGAGAAGGCAGGAATGCAGGCAGGTGAATCTGTGGAATTCTCTGCCACAGAAGGTAGTTGAGGCCACAGTTCATTGGCTGTATTTAAGAGGGAGTTAGATGTGGCCCTTGTGGCTAAAGGGATCAGGGTGTATGGAGAGAAGGCAGGTACAGGATACTGAGTTGGATGATCAGCCATGATCATATTGAATGGGGGTGCAGGCTCGAAGGGCTGAATGGCCTACTCCTGCACCTATTGTCTATCGTCTATAGCCTTTCTCCGGAGATGCTGCCTGTCCCGCTGAGTTACTCCAGACTCTTGTGTCTATCTTCAAGAGCAAACCCCTCTGTCTCCCTCTCGCACCGGGAGCTAGCTGGTGCTTGGGGAACCCAGGAGACCCATGAACTTTAATCAAACGAGGCCAATTTAACAAATTTTGTGTTAGAACCTTTCTGCCAGCGAGCTAACTGCATAAATCATGGGTTTGTTACAGTACAGTATGTAACCTAGGTGAGGTTTCTTGACATTTGCCTGTAGCGTTTAGAAAGAATGCTTCACTCAGTCTGGTTCTATCTTGACAATCCATTCAGTCCTCTCTTTTTCCCCTCATTCTTCTTTCTTTCTCCACCCCCCCCCCCCCCCCTCCCTCCGTCCTCTCCTCCCCCTGCTCCCTTCTCCCTCACCCCTTCCTCTCCACCCGTCACCCTCCCCTCTCCTTCCCTCTCCTCCCTCCTCTCCTGCCCCTCCCCGGTCCCCTCCCCTCCTGCCCTCTCCTCCCCCTCGTCCTCTCCTCTCCCCCTCTCCCCCTCTCCCCTCCCTCTCCCCTCCTCCTCACCCCCTCCTCTCCTCCCCCTCTCCTCCTCTCCACGTCCCCTCTTCTCCCCCCCCTCTCCCCTCCCCTCTACTCTCCTCCCCTCACTCCCCTCCCCTCCGCTCCCCTCCCCACCCCTCCACTACCTACCCTCCCTTCTCCTCCCTTCCCCTCCCCACCACTCCCTACCCTCGCCTCCCCTCCCCCCCCACTCCCCTCCCCTCTCCATCTCCCTCCCCTCTCCTCCCCTCTCCCCTCCCCTCCCCTCTCCTCCCCTCTCCCCTCCCCTCCCCTCTCTCCCTCCACCCCTCCCCCTCCCCTCACTCCCCTCTCCTCTTCCCTTCCCCTCACTCCCCACCCCCCTCTCCTCCTCCTCTCCTGCCCTCTCCTCTCCTCCCTCTGCCCTCCCCTCCCCTCCCCTCTCCCCTCCACTCCCCTCTCCCCCCACTCCCCCTCCCCTCCCCTCTCCCTCCCCCTCCTCCCCTCCCCTCCACCCCCTCCTCTCCTCTCTCCTCCCCTCCACCTCCCTCCCATCTCCCCTCCCCTCTCCCCTCCCCTCTCCTCTCCCCTCTCCTGCCCTCCTCCACTCCCCTCCCCTCACCTCACTCCCCTCTCCCTCCCCTCCCCTCCTCTCCCCTCCCCTCCCCCCTCCCCTCTCCTCCCCTCCCTCCTCCTCCCCTCCTCTCTCCCCTATCCTCTCCCGTCCCCTCCTCTCCCCTCTCCCTCCCCTCTCCTCCCCTCTCCTCTGAAGAATTACCTGAGGACAGAGTGTAATGCCACGGCCTGTCGGGATCGTGCAACCTGCGTACGTGCTGGAAGAAGATGCCCAGCCTGCGGGAGGTGGGCAACAGGCTGCTGGACCGCTTCAACGGGGCCTTCAAGGTGATGGGGGGGCAACGACGGCAAGACCCTGATCCCCATGGGGCAGAACATCAAGACCCCCGACCGGCTGGACCTGGTCTACAGCGCCAACTCGCCCGACTTCTGCCTGGCCAACCGCAAGACGGGCTCGCCGGGCACGAGGGGCCGGGCGTGCAACAGCACGGCGCTGGACCTGAGCGGCTGCGACCTGCTGTGCTGTGGCCGCGGGCCCCGGGACCAGACGGTGGTCCTCCAGGGGAACTGCCTGGTCCGCTTCCACTGGTGCTGCGTGGTGCAGTGCAAGAAATGCACCGTCCGCAATCACCTCAGCCTCTGCTTGTGACCGGGGACTGCGGGGGCGGAGAGGTGGGGGGGTGGAGGTGGGAGGGTGCAATCGTTCTCTGCCGCAGAAGGCAGCGGAGGCCAATTCACTGGATGGTTTCAAAGAGAGACTTTTCATGCCCCTGTCCCACTTAGGAAACCTCTGGAGACTTTGTGCCCCACCCAAAGTTTCCGTGCGGTTCCCGGAGGTTTTCGTCAGTCTCCCCAACGGTCGAAAGTGGTTTCCGCTTCTTCTATGTTCCGGCGATTATTTCAAAAAATTCAAAACCGGCCGCGACTAGAAATAGGTTGCCGTTTAAAAAATCGGTCGTTTTTTAGTCGAAGCCGGTTGCGATGCTAGTCTTGCCTTCCACTACCTGCAACCTCCAGCAACCACCTGCAACCTCCGGCAACCCACCGGCAACCACCTGCAACCTCCGGCAACCCTGCACCTGCAACCACCTCCGGGCAACCACCGGCAACCACCTGCAACCTCCGGCAACCACCTGCAACCTCCGGCAACCACCTGCAACCTCCGGCAACCACCTGCAACCTCCGGCAACCTCCGGCAACCACCTGCAACCTCCGGCAACCACCTGCAACCACCTGCAACCTCCGGCAACCACCTGCAACCACCTTCAACTAGCATCGCATCGCAACCGGCTTCGCCTAAAAAATCACCGATTTTTAGTCTCGGCCGGTTTTGAATTTTTTGAAATAATCGGCAACATGTTGAAAGAATCTTCACGAGTCTTCCCGTGCTTGCCGTTCTTGCCGTTCTTGCCGTTAGCGAGTCTTCCCGAGTACCTGCCGTTAGCGTTACGAGTCGCTAAGAGACGTCCCCGCGCTCCGACGTACCCGCTAACGGAATCAAGGGGTGTGAGGAGAAGGCAGGAACGGGGGTACTGATTTCGGATGATCAGCCACGATCACATCGAAGGGCCGAATGGCCTACTCCTGCACCTATCGTCGGCTGTCTATTATCCGTGCCGTACATGATGCCAAGTTGAACTCATCCCCTCTACCTGCACGTCACCCCTACCCATCCATATCCAAATGCTTATCATACAGTCAATGAGTTACACAGCGTTGGAACAGGCCCTTCGGCCCAACCTGCCCTTACCGGGCCAACATGTCCCCTCCACACTAGTCCCACCTGCCCGCGTTTGGCCCATGTCCCTCCAAACCTGTCCTATCTATGTACCTGTCCCAATGTTGCTTGATATGGGGAGAAGGCAGGAACGGGGTACTGATTGTGGATGATCAGCCAAGATCACATCGAACGGGAGCTTGGGGGAGATCAAAGTGGGAGGGGAGCGGGGGATGGGGTAGGGGGGGAGGGTTGAACACTGCCCACAAACCCCCTCCCATCTTGTAACCCCCCCACCCAAATCTGACCTTGATTAGTACGGGTGTCAGAGGTTAAGGGGGAGAAGGCAGGGGAATGGGGTTAGGAGGGAGAGAGTTAGATAGAGAGTAGACGTGATGGGCTGAATGGCCTCATTCAACACCTAACCCTTTCGACCATCTGACTTTATGACAGCACAGAGCAAGGGCCATTCGGCCCATCAGATCTCCTAGCCCCTTGCATTCTTGACATGAAGCAGCGGATGGTGCAATGGCCCCATTTAGTCTAGTGTCCCGTGTAACCGAGGTACAGCGAAAAGCGGAAAAAGAACAATTCTTCAGCGAGTTATGAAGCAGAAGGATGCGTGCTTTATCCAGTCAGCGGAAAGACAGGATTACAATTACGAGTTACAGAGATAGGTTGAATAAGTTAGGTCTTTATTCTCTGGAGCGCAGAAAAGACGATACACGATTACAATTACGAGTTAAGGGGACCTGATAGAGGTCTTTAAAATGATGAGAGGGATAGTCAGAGTTGACGTGGACAAGCTTTTCCCTTTGAGAATAGGGAAGATTCAAACAAGAGGACATGACTTCAGAATTAAGGGACAGAAGTTTAGGGGTAATATGAGGGGGAACTTCTTTACGCAGAGAGTGGTAGCGGTGTGGAATGAGCTCCCAGTGGAAGTGGTGGAGGCAGGTTCATTGGTATCATTTAAAAATAAATTGGATAGGCATATGGATGAGAAGGGAATGGAGGGTTATGGTATGAGTGCAGGCAGGTGGGGCTAAGGGGAAAAAAAAAAAAAGTTGTTCGGCATGGACTTGTAGGGCCGAGATGGCCTGTTTCCGTGCTGTAATTGTTATATGGTTATATGGTTATATGGTTAATCGGGCCGTCCACAAGTGTACAGATACTAGATAAGGGATTAGCCTTTTTTTCTTACCAAAAATTATTTAATCAATTATTTACAAGGATATTCACAGCACGAAATAAATAAAAACAGAGACAAGCGCCATACTCCAACACACACCGATATACTAATAAACTGCTGTACAACCATGTTACAATCCTTATTGTGTATCAATTCAACGCTCCGCGCTGCTCAACGTTTCCCGGATGTCCCGCACTCCGCCCCTGGAGTCCGCGCGGTCCCTCTCAAAGGGGGTAACGTTTCGTGCAAGATAAAGCCAGCAACATTCCTAATAATGCCCCTCTCCCACTTTTAGGAAACCTGAACGGAAACCTCTGGAGACTCTGGAGCAAGGCTCAGTGCTGGGACCCCAGCTATTTACAATGATATACTAGAAGATTTACTAGAATGTTGCCTGGGTTTCAGCAACTAAGTTACAGAGAAAGGTTGAACAAGTTAGGGCTTTATTCTTTGGAGCGCAGAAGGTTAAGGGGGGACTTGATAGAGGTTTTTAAAATGATGAGAGGGATAGACAGAGTTGACGTGGAAAAGCTTTTCCCACTGAGAGTACGGAAGATTCAAACAAGGGGACATGACATGAGAATTAAGGGACTGAAGTTTAGGGGTAACATGAGGGGGAACTTCTTTACTCAGAGAGTGGTAGCTGTGTGGAATGAGCTTCCAGTGAAGGTGGTGGAGGCAGGTTCGTTTTTATCATTTAAAAATAAATTGGATAGTTATATGGATGGGAAGGGAATGGAGGGTTATGGTCTGAGCGCAGGTATATGGGACTAGGGGAGATTATGTGTTCGGCAAGGACTAGAAGGGTCGAGATGGCCTGTTTCCGTGCTGTAATTGTTATATGGTTATTAATGATCTGGATGAGGGAATTGAATGCAACATGAATGAACGCTAGAATTTAGAAGATTGAGGGGGGGGGGGGGGGGATCTTGTAGAATCTTACAAAATTCTTAAGGGGTTGGACAGGCTAGATGCAGGAAGATTGTTCCCGATGTTGGGGAAGTCCAGGACAAGGGGTCACACAGTTTAAGGATAAGGGGGAAATCCTTTAGGTACGAG
This sequence comes from Leucoraja erinaceus, assembly GCF_028641065.1. Classification (NCBI taxonomy): domain Eukaryota; kingdom Metazoa; phylum Chordata; class Chondrichthyes; order Rajiformes; family Rajidae; genus Leucoraja; species Leucoraja erinaceus. The sequence continues at coordinate 131,540 of NW_026576023.1, read as the reverse complement.
ATGAGAAAAACATTTTTCACACAGAGAGTGGTGAATCTGTGGAATTCTCTGCCACAGAAGGTAGTTGAAGCCACAGTTCATTGGCTATATTTAAGAGGGAGATAGATGTGACCCTTGTGGCTAAAGGGATCAGAGGGGTATGGAGAGACGGCAGGTACGGGATACTGAGTTGGATGATCAGCCATGTGATCATATTGAATGGCGGTGCAGGCTCGAATTTGCACCTATTTTCTATGTATCTATGGTTTTATGTTTGTGCCCCACCCAAGGTTTCCATGCAGTTCCCGGAGGTTTTTTGTCAGTCTCCCTACCTGCTTCCACTGCCTGCAACCTCCGGCAACTACCTGCAACCTCCGGGAACCACACGGAAACCTTGGGTGGGACGCAAAGTCTCCAGAGGTTTCCGTTCAGGTTTCCTAAGTGGGACAGGGGCATAATTTATACACAGATAGTCCGAAGGTCACCAATGAGGTAGATAGTAGTTCAGCTCTTTGAAGTAGTTCAGCACTGCTCTCTAGATGCTGGTAGGACGGTTCAGTTGCCTGATAACAGCCGGGAAGAAACTGTCCCTGAATCTGGAGGTGGTGTGCGTTCGTTTTCACACTTCTGTGCCTCTTGCCCGATGGGAGAGGGGAGGAGAGGGAGTGGCCGGGGTGAGACTGGTCCTCGATGATGCTGCTGGCCTTGCCTGAGGCAGCGTGAGGTGTAGATGGAGTCAACGGAAAGGGGAGGTTGGATTGTGTGATGGCCTGGGCTGCGTCCACAATTCCCTGTGGCAACTTCTTGCAGCCTTGGATGGAGCTGTTCCCATCCTTCAGCCCCGACAGAGACAGCCCAGAGATAGGCACAAGATGCTGGAGTAACTCAGCGGGGGCTTCAGACTGAAGAAGGGTCCCACCCCAAAACATCACTCCGTTCCTTCTCTCCAGAGATGCTACCTGTCCTGCTGAGTTACTCCAGCATCTTGTGTCTATCTTCAGTGCAGAAGAAGGCCATTCGACCCATCAGACCTCCTAGCCCCATGCATTCCCGAAATCGAACACCCAGTGGTTCATTATTACAGTGGAATTATATTTTGCATACACATCTGTAAGATTATTGAAGGTAGACAAAAGTGCTGGAGAAACTCAGCGGGTGCGGCAGCATCTATGGAGCGAAGGAAATAGGCAACGTTTCAGGCCGAAACCCTTCTTCAGACTGATGTAGGGGGAGGGGGGATGGGGGGGGGGGGTGGGGAGAAGAAAGGAAAATGGAAGAGGAGGAGCCCGAGGGCTGAGGGAGAGTGGAGACAGCAAGGGCTACTGGAAAATGGGAGAATTCAATGCTAATGCCACTAGGGTGCAGACTGCCCAAGCGGAATATGAGGCGCTGCTCCTCCAATTTGCGGTGGTGCTCACTCTGGCCATGGAGGAGGCCCAGGACAGAGAGGTCGGATTGGGAATGGGGGGGGGAGTTGAAGTGTTGAGGAACCGGGAGGTCAGGTTGGTTAATGCGGACCGAGCGGAGGTGTTGGGCGATGCGATCGCCAAGCCTGCGCTTG